>NC_056740.1:483554116-483599116 GCF_019279795.1 Protopterus annectens
GCAGTAGATTTTTACGTACCAAGTTGCCAGCTCTGACGCACAACCTTCAACGAAGGTACGCCCATTCATGCATGTCTCCACACAGAAGACGCTTTAGCTGAGAATCGAACAGGACAACATCTTACTGTGAGGCAACAACGAGTATAAATTTTTTTCTGTGAGACCCATTGCTCCTACTACTGTTGGAACTGTCTTGGTATCCTTCTTCCACATTACCCTTGTTGCTGCCTGCAAATCCTGGTATTTTATGACTTTGTATCTCTCTGTACATGTCACTGTAATCACCGGATGTAGCGATTTCAATGATCAATGCTACTTTTGTCTTCTTTTCATGGAATACTATATCTGTGTTTTTCTCATCTATTTTTTGAACTGTTGGTGATAGGTAATCCCATATGATATAGACTTCATCATTCTCTGTAATGGTTTGTTTCTCATGTTTCCACTACTTCTCAGCTACTTCAATATTGGAATGTTCACACAATCCCTAAAGCAACAGTTTTGCTATATTAGCATACAGTCCCTCTGCCATTAGTGTATCACACGCATCAACAATGTGTGCGACTGTTTCCAATTCTGTTTTACAGAACCTGTATTTGTCTGTTTTTCAGACATGTTCAACGGACTTTGTAAATCAACGTGCATGTAGTCCACTATCCCAGATCTCAAATATTAACCTTTTATCTTTTGGTTTAAATTCACCTGACCTTAACCACACTTGTGTCAGATTCTGATTGACATGAGGTTGTTCCAGGAGTTTTCTTTATTCGCAATTATATTTATGCCTTTTCCACATTTTTTTTGCCTTCTCCTCTGATCCTTCTCCTTATATTCTTTCTTTTGTTTATGGTGCATTCAGCTGCTGTCTGATTTTTGTTTACTTCTGGTTTGGTTTCCATTCCCGCTAGACACAGACGTGTTTTTGCTGAACTAAGCAGTGAAGTCATCTTAGATTTGTTCCCTTCATGTTTCAAAGCTTTCATTATATTTGGAGCTGATGAGGTCAGATGATATATATGCTGTCCTGCATTTACAAATCTATACGTGTAATCGGTTTCGAGGAGGACCCTACCTAATTCAGAACGAGGCATACATAATCTTGGTATACACTGATTTTTAATTTATCATTTCATAAGTGTGAAGGATTTTTCTTGTTTTCCTGTCCAGCTGATCTTATACCATTTGGGGCTAGTCAATCAACCAAAACTAAGTTAGAACAGGAGGAACAAATTGGTTTATGGCTTGGACTTTGTCCCTAGATGTCAGGGCTGTTTTCAGTATTAATTTTAGTCTTCTAAAATATCCCTTACTGAGTTTTGTTCACATTTGCTCATGTCTTATTGTCGATCCTTCCTCAAATCCCAAATATTTATAGACTCCCTCCTGCTCATGTTCCTTTATATCACGTTCCTGTCCCAGACTGATATTTTCTTGGTGTTGCAGCTTTCCTTCTTTAAATGTTGCTTTTGCAGATTTATCAAGACCAAATGGCATTTTTTTATCATCTGAGAAAGTTTTAACCACTTCCATTTGTGCTTTCAGCTCCTCATTTGATGAACTATATAGTTTTAAATCATCCAGAAAAAGAAGATGAGAAGTCATTACACCTTATTGTTGTCTGGGAGCAAAATTGTAACCATGACCTAATCTGTTAAGTAGACAGTTTAATGGGTTAAGGGCAAGACAAAAGAGGAGCTGTGGAGAAAGAGTCACCCTGAATATTCCCCTTTGAATTTTTATCCCTGGGATAATACTTTGTTCGTTATCATGGTTTAGCTGCAAAGTGGTTTGCCACTGTTTCATGGTCACTGTAATGTAATTGATCAATGTAGGATGTATCTTATACATTTGTAAGCACTCCTTTATCCATGTACGTGAGAAAGTGTCAACTGCTTTTTTATAATCTATCCATGCCATATTTAGATTCTTCCCCTTTTTACAATCCTCCATTATGACTTTATTTAACAAACGATCCTCTGTTCCGTATAACTTTCTTTTCTTACCCTTTTGTTCTAGTGCAATGATTGCGATTTCTTCTAAAAGATTATAAACTCTGTCGGCATCAGTTCCAGTATATAGTTTGTACATCATCAGAAGGCAAGTTACTTGGTCTACTGTTTTTAGGGTAGCTTGCAGGTTCACTCTTAAGAAGGAGTATATTTTTTCCTGCTGTTAACCAAGTTGGTGTCTATTCAGCGTGTGCATATGAGTAGGTCATACTCAGGGCTAAGTCTTTGTGTAAAGGTGTTAATACTTTTACCCAGTACTGCATCTCGGCCTGGGGTTTCGAATTAGGAGCTTTTTTAATTTCATTTCATTTTCTCTGGCTGTTATTTTATGCTATTTCATATGCTGTACATTTGAACTTCTTACTGTTTCTTTTACTTTAATATCCATTCAGCATCTTTGTAATGTTCCACAGTATCTTCATAGGTATTTTTCCAAAATGTGTCTATTTCAGGTGTGTATCACATCACAGATGGGTCTATATCACATCATCGAATGTACTATTTAGCAAATGCTTACTAGTCGAACACTGAGTGAAAACGCTAAATAGTGAATGTTTGTTTAAGCGAAATATTTCACCGGGTTAAAAGGCAGTTGGCCAAGCCAGTGAACCACAGAAAAACATCAGCAAACAAAACCCATCGTAGTGGGGGACTACACCTCCCAGACCTCCTTAACTAAATATACCAACTCCGAGATCGTACTACAGTGAGGAAGAGGGCAAATCCCCGATGATGGCTAACCAGTTGTTTTCTCAGCAAAATGTTTCACTTAAACGAATGTTCACTATTTAGTGTTTTTGCTTATTAGTGCTCGACTAACAAGCATTCACTAAATAGTACGAAATGAGATAGACCTGTCTGTTTCTTCTTATTTTGATGGTGTTTATATTCCTTTTGCTTTGTTTCTCATTTCTGTATCAAACTTTTTCTTGGGGTCATCAATGAACTGCTTATTTTGTATTTTTTCTTCATATTTATCTGCATATCTTCTAATTTTCTGCCTGTGCTGATATTTTTTGTTTATTATTTGCAATAGTGCACGATATATCCTGGTCTGTTTTGATACTGCACATTGCATTTATCGCGTCGATCTTTCTAAGTATTTTTGTTGCTCTCTTCCCTCTTCTGTACTCTTCTAACAGCGACACTTCATGTCTTATTTGCTTTATAGTTTTCTCTGTTTGATGCTTTCTTGGTCACATATGATTTCTTCCCTTACTTTCCCTTATTGTCCTATATTTTTGTGGTGAGATTTTATCTGTTATTAATTTTGCTGCACAGTAATATATCCTATTTACTTTTGTTATATCACTTTAATTTCTGTTAGTAGTCTTAATTACTGTGTTGATTTGTTTTATCAGACTTCTGACATTTTCGGTTTTATTGACTTTCGGTAATTTGTTTCTTTCATCGATCTTAATACGTCTATCCATCTCTATTTAATCAATCAGCTATACTGCTCAGACAAGCTCCTCGTGGTTCTGCAGAGTGGTCCTAGCAGCAGGGAACTCAGAAAAGCGACTACTTTCTGGATTTAAGTATCTTTGCTTTTTTTCACTTGGAATAGCTTCTGTAGCTTACCCTGAACTAGCTTGAACTGTTTTTTAACTGTTTGCTGCATTATTTTAAAATCTGCACTTAAAGTTACATTTTAGTCGAATTTGATCGAAAGTTTGTTTGTTTGTTTAATTTAACTGTGGAGGCTGTCCACTAAAGTGTGCTAGCCTGTGTAACTAATTTATCACTGTTTCTGCATTTTCTGTGTGTTTCTACCAAAAAAAAAAACAAAAAAATAATCCTTGTTTTCCCGCCTCTCCTCAACTAGTTTAGACCAGTTTACAGGCATTGCTGTATTCTGGGCTGTGGTGTAGTTCCTGTGTTGTCCATTACCTTACTTGGATAGAAGGAAGTTTCTTTGCTCACCAGTGGGAGTGGGGAGCCTTGAGCAGCCTACCTGTCCCTGTAGGAAGTGACCTCAGCACAAGAAGCTGTAGTAATTGGTTGTTTTGGACCATTTCTAGCTCTTTTGTAGTTCACTGTTTAAAATCCACCTCTGGGCGTGTTTTTTCTGGCTATACTGCTCAGACAAGCTCCTCGTGGTTCTGCAGAGTGGTCCTAGCAGCAGGGAACTCAGAAAAGCGACTACTTTCTGGATTTAAGTATCTTTGCTTTTTTCACTTGGAATAGCTTCTGTAGCTTACCCTGAACTAGCTTGAACTGTTTTTAACTGTTTGCTGCATTATTTTAAAATCTGCACTTAAAGTTACATTTTAGTCGAATTTGATCGAAAGTTTGTTTGTTTGTTTGTTTGTTTAATTTAACTGTGGAGGCTGCCCACTAAAGTGTGCTAGCCTGTGTAACTAATTTATCACTGTTTCTGCATTTTCTGTGTGTTTCTACCAAAAAAAAAAACAAAAAAACAAAAAAATAATCCTTGTTTCCCACCTCTCCTCGACTAGTTTAGACCAGTTTACAGGCATTGCTGTATTCTGGGCTGTGGTGTAGTTCCTGTGTTGTCCATTACCTTACTTGGATAGAAGGAAGTTTCTTTGCTCACCAGTGGGAGTGGGGAGCCTTGAGCAGCCTACCTGTCCCTGTAGGAAGTGACCTCAGCACAAGAAGCTGTAGTAATTGGTTGTTTTGGACCATTGCTAGCTCTTTTGTAGTTCACTGTTTAAAATCCACGTTTGCACGGCTTTGCGCGGTTGTGCGCATAGTGCAGCGCCGGTTAAACTTTTTCTGGCTCCGCCAAGTCTGCTCTTCAAATTTTCCCTTAAGGAAGCTCTACTCTTAGTATAACCAGACTACTCACTATATTATAAGCCTAGCACTTGTTCTCAATACTTCTCTACTAAGTAAGCGCACTCGTACTAAGTAAAGCACTACATCTACTTACCACCCCTGTGAATATCCACTTCCCTTAAAGGTACAGCACTCCCTTATACTGTTCTAGCATGTCGAGTGGTAGATTACTGGCGTCGTCTCCAATTCAGCTGGTCAATCTGGGTATCTTGAGACAATGCTACAATTGTCTCATGTACACAGACAACCCTCTCCTCCTCCCAACAAACACAAATACATGTGAGAGATGCAACTATATAGCCAAACTGGAGGCTGAACTCTCTCAACTCAGGGCTGGCATGACCAGACAGGAGGAGATGGCAACCACACACACAACAATCCCAGTCCCACATAGACCTACCACAACTGCAAACCAAACTCATAAAAACACAAAGACATACTCGTAGGCTCTAATAAAAAACTTACCAAATCAACAGAGGCTCCCAAAGCAGACATCCAAAAATCCACCACCTCAAAACAAAACACATGCAACACATCAATAAATCAGTGTGTCAACCAATCACAGCCCTTAAGGCCAAACACCTTGCCTGATACACTAGTAATAGGTGACTCTATAGTCAGACACACTGATGTCCCGCTGACCAGGCTGAACAAGGAGAAGGTGACTGTGAGCTGTCTATTGGGAGCTAGGATCCACCACATAACACACGCACTCAAGTCACTCCAAAGCAAGTACAAATATGACTCCGTCATTGTTCATGCTGGTGTGAATGACCTGAGATGTACCTCCCTGGACTACATGAAAAGAGACATAGAGGAGCTCTCCGATTATGTAGCCCAGGCTGGTATGACCCTGACCCTGAGCAGCATCTTGCCCTCACCAAGAATGATACCACAATACAAAGACAAGATGATCAGCTTTAACAATTGGCTCAAGTACTGGTGTCATTCTAAGGGGATCCAATGTCTGTCTGCCTGGGATGACATGTTGGACAAGCCACGCTGCTTCGCAAGGGATGGCTTACACCTGTCACCACTGGGCTTCCAGATATTGGCTAAGGCTCTTGCCACCCCCATAGTGCCTTTTTTAGGCAAGGCTCAAAAGACAAACCCACCTCCTTAGAAAACAAAAATGGAAAAAACTAAGGGTAATGCTGCTCAACGCCAGAAGTCTAAATCTCAAGATGCAGGCACTTGATGCACTCCTCAGCATGGAGAACATCGACATCTGTGCAGTAACTGAAACCTGGTTCAAGGCTCCTGAGAGCACCCCAGCACTACTAGGCTATACCTCGTATCATGCTTTTTGGCCCCAAAACCCGGGCCGAAACACAAAGGGAGGGGGAGTGTTCATATTCATCAAGGACACCCACACCTCCAGGTTAGTAGCAACACATGAAGCATCAGAGACCATACAGGAGCAACTAACCATAGGCAAAACTGCTATACAACTGGTAGCATGTTACAGACCACCCTCCCAATCTCAAGAACCCCACTCAGCCTTCCTGAAGACATTGGAGGATATGAATGTATCACAAAATACCATCATACTGGGAGACTTCAACTACCCAAACATAGATTGGGTACATTATTCTAGCCCTAATACCCTAGCCCAAAGGTTCCTGGAATTCATAAATTCAAATGCACTGGAACAACTAGTCACCTCTCCCACTAGGGGAGATAATATACTAGACCTGATCATCACAAACATGGGGACAAAATGCTCCACACCGGAGGTATACCCCTCACTAGTGACATCTGACCACAAACTAATCACCCTGGATATACATATCCCACCTCCACCCCAGCACAAAAGACCACAGTGAAAAACTTCTCAAAAGCAGACTTCACTCTTCTTAAGACTGAGATGGTATCCTTTAAGCCCACTGTGCCAGTGGATACCACATCCCACAATGCCGAATCCTTCACAAATGCTTTCTGTGGACATCTCCAAGAATGCATGGATCATGCAATCCCAAACAAATCCAAGTCCCTCTCCACCAAAGGTAAGCGTCCTGTCTGGTGGACCTCAGCCATAAACAAATTGTATAACAAAAGAAGGAAGCTACTGCACGTCAGAGCAAAATCCCATGAAGGGAAGACATCTCTTATCAACATTAGCAGAAAACTACGTTCTCTCATAAAAACATCCAAGGCCAACTTTGAGAGAAAAATCGCTAAGGACACTAAGGATAACCACAAAGCCTTCTTCAGCTATGTTAGAAACCTGGGCAGAAACCCTCAGATATGCTCAGAGTTGGTTCACAACAACAAAAAAATACACTGAACCCACAGATATTGCCAACATTCTGGCTGACAGGTACAGTGCAAATTTCTCCCCTCCTTCACCCCCAAAAGAAGAAATACTTATCCCAGCTGAATGTAATCTCCCTGTCATCTCAGATGTCCAAGTGAGAACCGCCCTAAACAAAGCAAAAAACACAGCATCAATGGGACCTGACGGTATCCCGGGTTGCGTGTTACTTGAACTCCAAGAGGAGCTAAACCCACACATAAAAATGCTATTTAACCTTAGCCTTACTTCGGGATATGTACCTGAACACTGGCATACAGCAACAGTGGTCCCACTCCACAAGGGGGGTGCCTCTACAGACCCTGGAAACTACCGCCCCATAAGCTTAATCAGCCTGGTCTGCAAAGCTATGGAAAGAATCATTATGGAACTCATAAACAGAGACATAGTGGACCTACAGACACTTGACCCCCACCCAGTTCGGCTTTGTAAAGGGCAGATCCTGCCTTTTAAACCTGGTTGACTTTTTCGAAACAGTCACTAGAGCCATTGATGAGGGCAAAGCAGTCCATACAGCATACCTGGACTTGGCTAAGGCCTTCGACACAATACCTCACTCAGGCATCATAGATAAGCTCAACAGCTTAAAAGTAAACCCTTATGTCACTAGATGGGTTGCAAACTGGCTAAAGGACAGAACCCATAAAGTTAAAATCGCTGGAGCAATGTCAGACTCAAACCCAGTCACAAGTGGTGTCCCACAGGGATCTGTCCTGGGACCCCTCTTGTTCGGCATTTATTTCTCAGATGTTAAAGCAAACATGGGAGGGCTGTGACTGACAAAGTTCACAGATGACTGCAAACTAGGTGCCATAGTCGATACACCAGCAGACACACACATCCTACAAAAAGGCCTCACAGAAACGGACAACTGGTGCCGGAGTCACGGCCTTAAACTAAATGCCAAAAAATGTATAGTCATCCCCTTTGGGAAAAACAAAGTACCCACAAATTATCACATAGACAGCAACCCACTGAGTACGGAAAAAGTAATCAGAGACCTAGGGACCCAAGTCGACAGCAACCTCTCATTTGACACCCACGTTGCCAAAGTGGTTAGAAAAACATTCTACCTTGCACACCTCATCATGAATTCACATCCAGATCCAAGGATGTCATTGTATCCCTATATTCCTCCCTCATCAGACCCATGATTGAGTACAATGCCCTATTTGGTATGTACCTCACCCGGCATTTGCAACAGCTGGAGAGACCACAAAAGTACCTCACCAAGAGGATCAAGGGTCTCCAACATATGTCTTATTCTGCCAGACTAAAGAAACTTCAGCTCTATTCAGTAGCATACCGCCTGCTCAGAGGTGATCTCTGCCTGACGTACAAGGCCATGTCCAATCAGGATCTGATGGACATGCTCCACCTCAAAAAATCCAAATCCATCAGGACCACGAGAGCTAAAGACTTAAACCTCGGCACAAGTATGAATAGGACATGCTGGAGGGATAGATTCATAACCCAGAGGCTTCCCATGCTTTGGAACAAGATCCAAGTTCGTATTAGGCAGAGCCCCTCACTGACTCTCTTCAAGAGAAATCTTGATGAGTGGATGGGAGATCGTAAGTTTACCCTAGGGGTCACATCTGTGTCACTGCTAGACAGGGGCACAGTAAACTAATTCTATTATATAAGGGGACCTTCATTGTGTCACTACTAGACAGAGGCACAGTATTCTAAATTTATTCTGTACATTTTTTGTACCATTTCATGGGGTGGCAAAAGCCACATCACTATGGCTAGGCTTACAAATGCCCCAGGGCAGATAGCCTAGTACTATACTATGAAACTATGAAACTATGAAATCTTCCCTTAGATCTTTTTCTTCTAAAGTAAGGGCACATTCTTTGTTCTCCATTTCTTGCAGGCATTCTACAGAAAGTTCCAGAACATTTTCTGTGACATATTCTCTTCAGCTGCATCGTTTGTCACCCATTTTTCTTTTATACGGAAACTCACTGGCCTATCACTCCACAACATTAACTTTGTCAGAGTTTCCCCAGTTTCTTGCTTGTTCCCTTGCTGTGCAACTCAGTCTGAACTTTTGTACTGGTTTCCTGCTGAAGGCTCCACAGTATCTTCATGTAGCAGTGGATCATCTGCTTCCCAGTCCACCTGTTTCTCCATATTTTGGGGACTCGTTCCATCATGCTATGACATGACCTGTGTTAGACTTTCTACAGTAAATCCTTCAATTCACAGGTAATCCATAAGTTCAGTTTCTATTTTTTTAACTTCTCCATTACTAATCCTCTTTTCTGCTTTCCTCCTGTGTTTACTTATTTTTGGTATTGTAAACATTTCCCATATCTGCATACTTTTGCCTGTATTCTCTTCAAATATCTTTGGTGCTGCATTTTTTTTTGTATTGATTAGTTTTGCTTTCTCCTTCATATAAATATTCCACCATAGTAGCATTTTTGCTTCATAGCAAGAGGTTCTCCCATTCGATTCTCAGCTGGAGAGCCTTCTGTGTGGAGTCTGCATGTCCTCCCCGCGGTCGAGTGACATTTGAAAGACATGCGTAGAATGGGCGTGCCTTCGTTGAAGGTTGGGCGTCGAGCTGGCACCTCGGCACCCGTAAAAAAATCTACTGCCAATCATTAGTGGACCGGAGTTCCGTTGTGGCAACCCCTAACTGGGAAAAACCGAAAGAGGAACATTAAATCTCTTTTATGTCCCATGTCCATATTTCTACTTCAGATGTCTGCTGCTCCTCCTGTTTCTCCTTACTTGGGGGACTCATTGTTTTACATCACATCCTTCACTTCACAGGTGTTCCATAACTTCAGCTTCTATTTGTTTAACTAATCGTCTGTGCTGCATTCACCCTTTGTCATCCTATTCTTTTGTATTGAGAAATTTTCCATATCTGTGTGCCTTTACTTATATATCTCTTCGAATATGTTTGAAGCTGCTTTTTGTATTGATTAACTTGGGTTTCTCCTTTGCATTAATACTGCACCACATCGCATCTCTCTTTCTTTCCCATGTCCATGTTTCTTTTTTATACCTTTTAAAAATCTCTAGGTTTTGTTCTTTATATTTTCATAGTTGGTCACTGACGTCTTTTTCCAAATGGCCCAAGGTTTCTTGGTCTACATAATGTTTTTATAATTCTGTTGTATTAATGAACACAACTTTGCATTTGATGCTTTTGACAGTTTTTCTTGTGGAAGTATTTTACTTTCCTCTAATTCCTTCTTTTAAATTTTTTATATGTCTTCTATCAGGAAATTCTGAGCTTCTTGCTTAATAGTAACAAAGTAACAAGACTTGAGTAATAGTAACAAGACATCATTTTCTTCTTATCCAAAGTGGCCCACTCTATCATCCTTGTGGCTCTTTTTTTGGCCTGTCATATTTGTGTTTTTTTGTGGACTACTACTTCCTTCTTCAACAGGGCGGCCATCCTCCCCTGAGCCTGGCCTAGCCCAATTATAAGAATGTTTCGATGTCTTGAGGATTCTACAGTGTCATTTTTCCGTTTCTGGCCCAGCTGTGCTTACCAGGATTGGATACTTTTTTATTCTCAGACTTCAGCAGCCAGCTGTCTTTTTTATTTTTAACCTACTTCTGTCCATCATATATACAATATAAAAAGCAGTCTATGTATCATTGTCATCTTGGTGAGGTTTTGTAAGAACAAGGTCCACCTTGTGATGGTACTCACCAAGACTAGAGGATGAATTCATTTCTAGTAGTACTTGCTTCTTTTGCTCGCTGATTTTATCATTTCTCCATTCAGAGCCCTCCTTCTCCATCTGAACCCTTCATCTCTCCATTCGGACATGTCATATACGCGATTTACCTTCAGCTGGTCGACTAACATGAATGTTGACCACTGTCTGCTAGAAGTGGAAACAGTGACTTCTACTATGCATGAGCTGAGGTTGCTTCTTGGCGAAGATAGATATTACTTAAAAAAAACATAAAGAACATTCCCCCATGTGGGGGGGCTGCACCCCTGCTAATTACTTATACTAACTCTGATATCACACGATACCCAGGGAAAGGGAACATTTCCGTACCCAGAGAACAGTGACCTAACATGCCTGTCAACTATCTGTATAATCAACCAAATGCAGTTGATTAAACAGATGCAGATAAACCCCTTGTTGACCAAACCAGTGGAACCTGGGGACAAAGACCCATAACCAGGGATAGATTTTAAATATTGCTCTTATAAACTTAGAAAGTTGCTGGAATAACAAGATTTATGTTAGCATGCATTTTCTGAAGGATATAAAGTTTGAAACTCAAATTTATGTCACTATTTAATGACTTCAATCCCCAGTGATTTGCCAGAAAGTCACAAATTTTATAACAAACAGACCAAAAGTATAAGGCAAAAATCTAGACATCCTGTCAAAATCTGGACACCTGAAAAAGCATTTAATCATGGAGTAAAAAAGATGAGGTAGCCATGAAGCTAATTTTGCATTCACTACAGCTAAATCCAAATAGCGTGTGGTGCTACCCTCAACACAAGTTAGGGAGTGGTAATCTAAAAACAGAAATAAAAATAACTGTATTTTATCTTAACTTCTCACACAGCCTCGTAACGCATTCACTTTTTTATTCATATCAGCCTCACATTCCCCCATGAGAGAAATTTCTGGCAAGTTGTTTGTTCTACCTGCAGTATGAACTGTCAGTAGGAAATACTGATTTAGCAGTAAGAATACATTAGTTTAAACTACAAAGAACAATCCACAAAGGAAGATATGAGTAAAATCAGTGGAATTTAAAACTAAGAAAAGCAGCACAGAAGGGAAACAATACCTCAGGTGTACAAAGATCTAACGAAACCAGTGTGGTTACTAAGATGAATGTGAGACTGTTATGTGGAAAGTGAACATGAGTCAAGATTGTTTAAGTGCTTAATCACGGAGTAATTTACAAAGTTCAAAAAGGACAGTGTTTTGTAGGTAAAGCAAACAACAACAAAGTGCTCCCAACAGAGTTAACGCCTCCCACGGAAAATGAAGAAAATATTAAGTCCAACAACAGCGCCATGTATGAGGCGACCACGCTCACTGGAATTATCCAGAAAACTCAAAGAGTGTATAAAAGCAAAGATCTTTTATTCAGATAAATCCAACAGGTTAGCACTTTCATGTATTGTTTCCTCAGACCTTGAAAATTCAAATACTGCAGTTGCACTCCTTAAATACTGCAACAGTCAAGGGCGAGCCCTTGACTTTTATTTATTTTTATTTATTTTACATTTGTTGACCGGGCTAGTCCAACTGGATACATGTCCTTTTTCAGTGGAGGCCCGAGGAGAAAAGCTCCAAGTACACAAAACATTTAATATCACAAGTTAGTTAGATCAACAGTACAATAATGTATCACAATACATTAGGAAAAATAAGATTGGTACATAGCATAATGAGACTTATATTCAAATGATAAGAAGGAAAATACTAGAGAAGAGGTAGGGAAATTAAGGATAGTAAAGACATCTTCAGGATAAGACAAGACTTGTAAGGATAGTTAGGTAGGTGGGTTAGGTTGTGAAGCTAAAGAGTAAAAAGGACAGTGAGTAAAGCAGTTCTAAGAAATAAGTTTTAAATTGAAATTTTGAAGGAAAACAGGGTAGTACTTAGGAAAAGCAAGAGAGGAGAGATTAGTCAGGGTTATTACAAGAACATAACCAGTGGTTGGAGAGGAAATGTTTAAGGTTAGATTTGAATAGAGGGAGAGATGTAATAGCTGTAAGGTCAGTTGGTAAGTGGTTCCATATTTTCCCTACAAAGTTAGAAAAGAGAGCGTCTCCTGCAGAGTTATAAGAGAAAGACGTTTGCATCTGCATTTTATTAGTAGAGCATAATTATTTTAAGTTAGAATATGGTGTTATGAGTGTGGAGAGAATTGGGGTGTTATTGGGCTGATGAAGGACTTTATGGACAATAAAAAGTTGGTTGAATTGTAAAAGATGAGATAACTCTAGCCATCCTAGTTGTTTAAGGTTCTGACAGTGATGTGTCCTATATGGTGAGTTAGTGGCAAACCTGGCAATGTTATTATATGATTTGGCTAGTTTCTTAAGATTGTTTTGAGACAAGTTGGTGTAAATGGGGGAGGCATATAATAGGGTAGAGATTAAGTGAGTTCTTGCAATTGTAGTTCTGGCTAGTGGAGTAAGAAATTGTTTGATTCTGTACAGGGATCCTAGTTTTTTGTTAGTAGATTGTATTGTAGTGTGTATGTGAGTGTTGAATTTTAGTTGGTTATCTATTGTGATACCAAGGAGTTTGGTGGTAGTCTCAGGAGATATAATGGTACCATTATTAGATTTCAAGGTAAACTGAAGAGGGGAGATGATTGTGAGGGTGTAAAGAGTAATAATTTGTTTTTTGGGTTGAGGAGAAGACAATGGTTTAAGAACCATTTTTCTATAGTGGTGAATGATTTTTGTGAGAGAAAGAAGTTCAGTTTGGGAAGACGCTGAACAAATGATTGTGGAGTCGTCAGCATATTGTATGCAGGTGGAGAAGGGAACAGAGAGATGTAGATCATTGATAAAAATGGAGAATAGTAGTGGACCTAAGATAGAGCCCTGTGGGACTCCTAGGGATGTAGGAAGAAGTTCAGAAAGATTATTCTGCCAGAGTACAGCTTGTTTTCGGTTATCCAGGTAGGATGTAAACCAGTTCAGGGCAGAATTATCAAGAGATAGGGACTTTAGAAGGTGAAGTAGAAGTTTATGGTTGACCATGTCGAAGGCCTTAGAAAGGTCTACAAAGAGTGCTGATGACAGGGAATTATTGTTGCGATTTTTGTTGATACAGTTGGTAAAGGAAAGAAGGGCAGTGGTAGTACTGTGGAAAGGACGAAAGCCATGCTGACAGTTGGATAAGAGATTATGGTGGATAAGGTGGGAAATTAATTGTTTATGGATACATTTTTCCATAATTTTGGCCAGTGGAGATAGTAGAGCTATGGGATGGTAGTTTGAGTAATCAGCAGAATCACCTCCTTTGTGAATAGGAATAATATGTGAGATTTTCCAGATAGATGGAATAGTACTTTCTTTAATTGTTCTATTAAGAAGTATAGAGATGGGGTAGGCAATAGCTGTGGCACCTAGTTGGAGGTATTCCCCTGGTAAATTGTCAGCTGAGGGGGTAGAAGGTTTAAGTTTTTGAAGTAAGGAAGAGATATAGGAGGTGGATATTGGT
Source organism: Protopterus annectens (assembly GCF_019279795.1). Taxonomy (NCBI): domain Eukaryota; kingdom Metazoa; phylum Chordata; order Ceratodontiformes; family Protopteridae; genus Protopterus; species Protopterus annectens. The sequence goes on from NC_056740.1 coordinate 483,568,441, forward strand.
TCTAGGTGGAATGGAGGGGGTGTGGGGTTGGTAGCGGGCAAGTTGGCAGTATCTGGATTTTGTTGATTAGCTAAATTTTGTACAGCTGAAGTAAAGAAAGTATTAAAAGCATTTGCTGTTTGTGTAGGGTCATTAGTGTTGGAGCCAAGAGGATGTGGTGTGTCTAGTTTACCTGGGGATATGAGCCTGTTAATAGAAGTCCAGAACTTCTGAGGTTGTTGAAGGGAAGATTTTTGTAGTTGGATGTAGAAGTTCTTTTTGTCCTGTAGGATAGCTTTTTTTGTTATGTTTCTTTGTTACCTGAAATGTTGATGATCAGTTATGTGTTTCAAGGTGCGCCATTTTGCCCAGGATTTATTCCTGGATAGGATAAGTTTTTTAGTCTGGCTTGTGAGCCATACATACACTTAACCATTTAAAGGGAAACAGCTCCATTTTCTACCTGCTGCCAGATAACACAATATAAAACAATAAATATACATACTTTATCCCTGAACATTGACACTAAAAACTGTCATTATAACAGACATAACAATAAATAATCAAAACTTAAATGAAACACTACAAATGTTGTCATTGAGCATACATTCAAAATTAAAACTATTCTACCTAAAACATTCAAAGTGAATCGGCTCACATATTAGCCATTCTACTTATATATATAAAAAATATAAAATTTCAGAGCAATCAAAGGATATATACGTCCTACAAAACAAATTCTAGACGGAACATAAATGTACATATTTCACTATCCATAAATATCATGGACTCAAAAGGGAGAAATGGGCACAAACTCATTATATCTCATCCTATCTAAAAACCAAAGCTGCGTTCATTTTCAAACTCACTTCTGCATTAAAACATTATTATGTTGCCCTGATCACATACAATATCACAAATTTATATATATGACAAAGGTGAAAAAGGCAAGACACCCCCCCTCAGTGTATTTATAAGGCTAATGTGAGACAACCAAACTCCTAGATCTCAAAGTAGGGTTGATAGAGGCTCTCTCATTAAGGCCATAGCCTTTATCAGCTCTCAGCCTTACTATCCAGCTGGTTTCTTTCCTCTCCGTATTGTTTCTGATGTTACCCTCCCTAATTATGGGCTGCACATAGTCTATGACCATAAATTTAAAGTGATGTTCTTGCCCAAATGCTAGAGCATGTTTTGCTAATGCATTCTGCATGTACTTAACCCTAATGGCATACAGATGCTCCCTCATCCTATGCCAGAACAATCTATCTGTCTTATTAGTGTTTGGTAATGGGGTTGCAGTTTATTTAAAAACTCAACTGATCAATGTTCTCTCTCTCTTTACCTGCTTCATTCAGAGTTTGAGAGGCTGCAGGATTAGGTAGATCTGGGTATCGGAATTTGGTTGTGAGTTTGTGTATTGCTGAGTTGTTGGAAATCAAAGTAAAAAAGCAACGTGTGTTGTTGCTGTTGTCACCAGGGCTGGCGTTAGTATTTTGGGCCCCCCCCCCAGAAAACGTCAAGTTGGGGGCCCCCAGGACACTTCCAGTTTAAGTATCACCCCTCCAAACAAACATTTTAGTTCATGCTGTTAAGAGTAGCTACAATGATTTAACATTAACATAGGTCTGTGCACCACTCTGTGTTCGCCCATCTCATAGAGGGACATTCACAGTTACTGGAATTTAGTTACAACAGTGGTACATTACAGCAACTATGTGTACAGGAATGGACTTGGTGAAATTGTATCCTAGGCACTGCCTACTGTTTCACCCCCCCCCTCACCACACACAACACACACACACACACACACACACACACACACACACACACACACACACACACACACACACACACAAACATATCCCTATCATATCACTGCCACCTATAGTTCCACAACTCTATTGAACTATTTGACCAACTACTTAACAGTTACCCTATACTGCTACTTTTGTAAAAAAAAAGTGTTTTTTATTGCTGTTTAATGAACTATACTGATGTATTCTGTCATTGTTAACCTTTTCTTATATTTACTTTGTATTCCTATGAGATGATCTATAATGTATATGTACAGTGTGTACTATGCATTTGTATTTTTCTGGAGCTTTTCTCCCCAGGATTCCATTAAAAACAGACTCCTCGTGGCCCAATGGCCTATCCTGACAAACAAACTGCAAGTAAAAATAAGTAAATAAAACACATACATAAATATGCTCCCATGGCTGCCTCTGTTTTCACCATCCTGAGCTTCCCGACACCCTGCACATTACATTTTTCTTCCTTTTCTCACATTTTACCTCACTCTTCAGCTTTTTCAAAAAGACAGAACTTTCTATACGCTCTGAATTGCATTTTTAAGTTTTTTTTGTATGGAATCTTTCCATCCAATGATGGCTTGAACAGAAATTACGATTAGGTGAAGAAATTCAGTGTTGCTGTTCAGCTTTAGTTTTACACATTTCTTGACAAAGACAACACAATAATAACTGTTTAGGAAATAACTCAGTTAAGCCAGGGCCCCCAGAAGCCATAGAGTTACGGATGTCTGGAATGTGTTTTAGAGCATTTTCCCAAATCTTTAATCCAGTGCTATCCTGGACTAAAAACATTAGGATTTCAAGGAAGACATAAGGTGTGCCCAATGTTTAATGTTCAAAACTGACCAACTAGTACTTCACAATAAACACAAAGTCTATCTGGGAATACTGCCTGCATCCCTACCCCCCCCCCCCAAAAAAAAAAAATATCAGTTATTCTCTGTGCATCTCTCTGGTGTTAGACTGGGGTGAAAGTAGAGGCCACGATCATGTATTTCAAGTGACTGCTCTCATAAACATACATAGCATGTCCCCTCACTCCTCACCCCTACACCCCCAAAGGCAGCCAGCCACCTGTATACATGCCTGGTGTGTGGTTGTGACGAAAGTAAAAAAAAAATATTATAGTAATGTATTCCACTTTGTTGTTCCTAAACAGTGCATTGCCCTAGCACAAGCTATAGTAACCTTTGTACACCTTCAAGGTCTGTGAGAAAAGTAAAAGAAACAATGATGACACTGTTCATAACCCCCACACAAGCTGTAATGACCTCCAATACACACTTCCAAGGTTTGGCTCTGATGAAAATTAAAGAAATAATGACTGCACCATTCCCAGCCCCTCGCACAACCTGCAGCAACCTTTGGAACATACCTGTGTGCAGAGCTGTTTTAGAATGGGTGCAGTTAAGGGCAGAGGCCACAACTAAGTCCATGTCAAAATCCACATACTGTATACAGAGGAGATGTGACTCCAAGAATCTCTAAATGTCTAAATGTTCTGTGATGTATTTTATGCCTTATTTTTGAAATGTAGTTACTTGTTGACTGCATTTTTACTGCTACCCAGAAGAGTTAAGTATGTACCCGGCAGTATTTTGTGTATGTGACACACACACACACACACACACACACACACACACACACACACACACACACACACACACACACACACACACACGTGCGCTTGCACACATTTTGCACTGATTTCAACAAATAGCAATACATTGTGTAACATTGGTACTGACAATGATTGTTTAGCAGTCATCAAACAACAGCAGAGCTAAGTGTCATTTATTTACCTCATTGAGTTGTATTTCATACTGTTGATTTTACAGAATATCCAAGCTGCGGACGTACAGTGGTAGCATTGTTGCCTCACAGCAAGAGGTTCTCCTGTTCGATTCTTGGCTGGAGTGCCTTCTGTGTGGAGTCTGCGTGTCCTCCCTGTGGTCGAGTGGCCTCCGAAAGACATGTGTAAATGGGCGTGCCTTCGCTGAAGGTTGGGGGTTGGGCTGGCAACTTGGCACCATAAAAATTGACTGCCAATCATTAGTGGACCGGAGTTCCGCTGTGGCGACCCCCTAACCGGGAAAAGCCGAAAAGACAAACAACAACAAACTAATTTTACATAGTATCCCTGATTTTGTTCTGTCCCTTGAAAAAAATTGACTTGCTGGTAAACCATTCAGGATTACAGACAGTAAATAATTTGAGATTTTAAGTCCCTGATCGGACAAGCTCCTCTCTTGATAAAACCAAACTGCTGAGGGCCAAGCCTATTCTAATATTTGCAGTCTATGTCACAACATGACTGTTTGGAAAGTCAAACTTCATATAGTCGAGACCGTATGCTCAACTTCTGGAAAAGTTGAAAAAACAAAATGACAAAAATGTACATTTTTGCAGAGGGGCAAGTCCCCTTCACACCCCCATACCTTACGCAAATCATATATATTAACTGAGCTGAATAGCTGGAAAGCAAACAAAGTAAAAAAACACTGTCTTTTTGTTGTTGTCACATGTGGAATCAGTCCACTCCTCCCAATGAAAAATAAAAATTCAATGGGCTAGGTTGATACTAACCCAACTAGAGGACAAAATATTCTTGAGCCAGTGCTTATGGATGTAACATCATTGTGCACAACTCCCTTAGTAACTCCCCCTTCAATTAAGTCCGACCTTAGCATAGTAACCTTTTCCCTCAAATTATCTAACCCCAACAAAACAATGTATCAGAATTCAAAGACTTCAGTTTTACAAATGTTCTCAAATTCTGTGAAGAAGCCTTGAAATTCACTTGTAACAAAATCACCCCAGACATTGTCTCGTCAGATGGTGTCACTGAGGTTTGTACCCACAAAAATAAATGGTGGAACCTCTCCACAATTTCTTTAATCTCAGCCTGGCTGCTGGCTCAGTCCTGGAAGTATGGTATACATCAGTGGTGATGCCACTCTTTAAAGGTGGCCCTAGAACTGACTCTGGAAACTATTTGCCCATCAGCCTGATTAGTGACTGTGAAGTGAATTACAGCAGACTTGATTAATATAGATAGGTTAGATCTGCAACAATTTGATTTTGTAAAAGGTAGATCCTTCCTAATGAAGCTGGTTAACTTCTTTGAGAAGGTAACACAAGCTACCTGACAGTGGTCACACTGTACACACACACACACACACACACACACACACACACACACACACACACACACACACACACACACACACACACACACACACACACACACACACACACACACACACACACACACACACACACACACACACACACACACACACAGCTTACCCTAATGTGGCCAAAGTGTTTCACTCTATCCACCATGCTAACATAATAAATAAGTTAAATGTCCTGTGGGAGGGGTGTGTGTGTGTGTGTGTGTGTGTGTGTGTGTGTGTGTGTGTGTGTGTAACAGATAGTAAGTGGACTAAGAGACAGAACCTGCCCAGTCTGGCTGGCAAAGCCAATGTCAGAGGACTTGAAGGCGAACAGAGGTGTCCTTCAGGTCTCAGTGCTGGGACCACTTCTGTTTAGTATTTACTTCTGTGACCTACATACTAAAAACCCAGACGTATGGCTAATCAAGTTTGTGGTTGCCCATAAAATCAGACTCTTCGTCAAACCCCCCATTGAAAGAGAAGCCCTCTGGTTGGAACTCACGCTTATAAATGCTTGGTGTATTATAAATGTGGTTAAATTGAATGATAAAAAAATGCAAATTTGTTGCAGTTGGCAGACAAACCATCCCCCCAGCATAGAGCATCGATAATGCCCCGCTTCAAAATTAAAATGCAGTTAGAGTTCTGGGAACCTGTGTTGATAATTCCTGTTTTTTTTTCTGATCAGCAATAGCTGTCAAAATATACTTTTACATGGCACAGCTGATCAGCAGTAGAATTTTGTTCAGATCTAAAGAGGGCTATTGGCCCTTGAATTCAGAGCTGATCCAGCCATGTATGCAGTACAATGCTATAAGCCCCTATTAACCATAATTAAAACCCACAACTCTGCTCATCTGTTCTTGTACTCAAATTAAGTCTCCAAAATCTTGAATTCTGTCTCTACCCCCATCAGACAACAAAGTTATCCAAATTAAAAAAAAAAAAAAAAAAAAAAAAGCTTTCTAAAACAGCTGTTTAAATATACTTGTCTCTTCTCTTGCACCTCCCAAAACTAGACTACTGTGGCCCTTACACATCTATACTACCCCTACCCCATATACCTCAACAAAGAACATTCTTAGTGTAAATGTTCCTACTGTCTTCTATCCCATTGCCTTTCTATCACTTCTACTGTTTCTACGTCCCCCCTGGCAAGCTTTTCCATCTTATTCTCACTATCTTGTGCAGGTACCCTCGCTTTACTAGACACACTCTACTTACCTTTCCTCACCTACTCTCAGCTCTTTGCTCCTTTCCCTCGCTTTACTAGACACACTCTACTTACCTTTCCTCACCTACTCTCAGCTCTTTGCTCCTATCACCTCCTCTACGCTTTTGACTCATAACTCCTGTACCTTATCCCTTTTATTTCTCCAACCCATAAATGTAAAATTGTAATTTAATATTTTAATCTGACTGTATATGCCAGTTTGTCTTGTATTAATTTCTAATTACTCTATGTTGACTGATTGCAGAGTTTTTCTAATACAGCTGCGTTTCAGTCATTGTGTGACCGTATTGTAACTTTAAGCTTTACATTATTAATTAATTAATATTTGTTTGCCAGGGTAGTGCACTGATCAATACTGACCAATTTCAGCTTTAGCCCAGGTAAAATAAAAAAAACATGAAACAAACGAAAAATACAGAAATGCAAGCGGTAACAGAGTAGGTCAGAATAATTATGCAGAAGAAAATGTGTATGTACATTCTACTGAACAAGCACATTAGAATGTGCAATCAAGCAGATTATACAATGATCCTCCATTAATATTCAAAAACATGCACGCTGATTGGTCAGCGTGCATGTTGTAAATCAGAGTTATAGTAATGGAAAAAGGTTCGGTCGCCCAGACTTTTTCCATTACTATAACTCTTTTTTACAGCAACAGAGAATGCAAGATCTCCGTTGCTTCACACTGTCTCACTATGTTAAACGAGTTTAACATAACGAGACAGCTTTAAAAAAAGCAATGGAGATTCTCCGTTGCTTTTTTTAAAGCTGTCTCACTATGTTAAACTCCTTTAACATAGTGAGACAGTTTGTAAAAAGCAACGGAGATCATGCTTTCTCCATTGCTTTTTTCAAAACTGAGATTCTCGGTTGCTTTTTTTAAAGCTGTCTCGCTATGTTAAACCCATTTAACATAGCGAAACAGTTTGTAAAAAGCAACGGAGATCTTGCTTTCTCCGTTGCTTTTGCCCACAGCTCTGATGTACTGTGTAGGCATATGCATGCGCAGTACATCAGAACTGCCACAGAATACCAGACATCTGCGGAAGGGCAGCAAGGAGGCATTATAGAATGCCATTATTTAAGAAAAGTACTTTTTTTTTTCTTAAATAATGTCATTGTATAATAGTAATAACCCACTTCTAGGTGTGGGTAATGCTGGATTTACCCACGATTGGCTTTGTTTGGCCACTCGGGCTTCGCCCTCATGACCAAACCACACCAACCGTGGGTAAATCCAGCATTACCCACACCCAGGCGTGGGTTATTGCTATAGTAGCAGAGCATAATGTTCAATATACATGCATTGGTTTCTAAAGTGTGCCAAACTTCAGTGAATTTTGAGAGAGAAGAGACTCAGAAGAGCGCATTCTTTTTTATTGTATAAAATTGCTGTTTGTAATTGGAAGTTTTCTCCTCATTTCTCTGCTGAAAAGGGGCTGTCACAGCCCAGTCGGACTATTGCAGTCAACAAAAGTAATATATATATATATATATATATATATATATATATATATATATATATATATATATATATATATATATATATATTACTTTTGGGATGTACCTCGGCATACATATCACAAAATTGGAAAAAACCCACAAGTTCTTAACAAAGAAGATCACGCGCTTACAATCCCTAAGCTACAAAAAAGACTAGAAGCACCGTCTTTCTTTTCTGTGTCTTATATACCCCTCGGAGGAGATTTATGCCTTGCCTTCCAAGCAATCAAGAACCCAGTAGTCCAGACTCTGTTTTACCTTCAGAAATGAAACAGTCCCAAAAATACCAGAACAGGAGATCTGCAGATGTTCTTGCTCATCCCCAGGATAAACTCTATTCCCAAATATGAACAAATACCCTGTCATACCTACACCTCTTTACTCTCCTATATTATCTTTACTTTATCTATAAACTGGCTAAAATTTCTCTAACTATTAAGTCATTAGCATAAAATTTGTATCTATTCTTAACCATTTTTTTTCCATATTATGTCTAATTTGGTATAATTATTTAAACTGTGTTTGTTTTTTTGTATTATTTTTAAAGACTGTAAAATTATTGTTCTTAAAATGTTTTGTAATCATATGGAGCTTTTCTCCCTGAGCATCCACAGAAAATGGACTCCTACCTAGTCGGACTTTCATGGTAATCAGATGCTGATAAATAAAATAACAAGGTGGAGAGACAGACTCATTTCTCAGCATCTCCTTCACCTCTGGTATAGACTCCCCTGCAGTCTATCTTCATGCAGATAAGACCTAAATAATGTTATCAGTACTCCTAAATTCACCCTGGGCTTTACTGGCATAGCCCTTCTCGAGAAGGGAGGTACAGTCTACAGTAGGAACTGACAATACATAATGGTCACATGGCTGTACATAATGGTCACATGACTCAGTAACCCTGAACTTCCTATGATTTCTTTGATTACAGCCCACAGCTGCCAGGGTGGCCTAATGGTTAAGGTGTTTGCCTTACAAACACAAGGTGCAGGGTTTGAGTCTCACAAAGGATCATTGGCTAGGCTTAAAATGACTCGCAATGACAGTTAGCCTAGTACTAATTTATGAACCTATGAATCTATAATTGAAGTAAAGTTCAACCCCAACAACCTGGGGCATACCTCTCAACCTCTTACAGAAAGAATTGTGGACAAAACCAAAAATAATGGGAAGAAAAAGTCTCCAAATTAGGAACAGATTAGTTATTACTCTTAGAAAAGTTAGAAGAATAACAGGTTTTGCAATAACATGCATTTTTCTGAAGGACATAAAGTCTGAAATTCAAATGTCTACAGTAAACTCAAAGTTAACCGTCACCCATGGGGATTGGTAGATGCTGGATAACTGTAGTTTCTGGTTGCTTGACAGTTATTATTAAAAATAGGCCCCACTAATACCGTGCCCTATACTATTTGCTTGATTTGACTTGTTCTCTGGTGTGGGAGTGAGAGAATTTATTCCTATCTTCCTTTTTAAAACTCTAAAAATGTAAGGAATGTTTCAGGGGGAGGGGGAAAGAAAGTGTAGCACATGAAAATTGTACTGTATTGTTTTTTTGCCGGTTGCTTGAGTTCCGGTTAAGTGAGAGTTTATTGTACCATTATTTACTGGCTGCAATCCTCAATGATCTTCTCAAAAAAACACAAAATTTATGAGGAACTGATACAAAATATGAGGCAAAAATCTGGACATTATTCAAACTTCTGGACAGCTGAGAGGTATGGCTTATATCCTCGCCTTACAGGAAATGTAGCTCAGCCAGTAGCAGCCAACTAGTAAGGCACTGCTATCCAGTCTCATGTCCATCTGCAGAAAAATAGCACTGCTATCCAGTGTCATGTCCATCTGAAGCAAAATGGCACTGCTATCCAGTGTTATGTCCATCTACAGCAAAATGGCACTGTTATCCAATGTCATGTCCATCTGCAGCAAAATGGCACTGCTATCCAGTGTCATGTCCATCTGCAGCAAAATGGCACTGTTATCCAGTGTCATGTCCATCTACAGCAAAATGGCACTGTTATCCACTGTCATGCCCATCTGCAGCAAAATGGCACTGCTAGCCACTGTCATGTCCATCTGCAGGAAAATGGCACTGCTATCCATTGTCATGTCCAGCTGCAGCAAAATGGCACTGCTATCCACTGTCATGTCCAGCTGCAGCAAAATGGCACTGCTATCCAATGTCATGTCCATCTGCAGCAAAATGGCACTGCTATCCAGTGCCATGTCCAGCTGCAGCAGAATGAGAATAATAGCTGGATTGTTGGGTCCCTCTGGCATGGCATTTATTACCAAACAAGAGATGACTGGACACAAATTTTGGTCCCTATATGAAGGTGCAGTTCTGGATGGATTCTCAGTAATGTAGTGTTCTAGGAAGTTACAGTGGTACTGTGGTACTGAGATGACCAGTTGTTGTAGTATAAGAACTGAAACCAGTTAAATCTCACAATATGCAGATGAATCTAAGCAGTATATCTTAAGAGGAAGACCATTGTGCAGATTTGTACTCATCTACTGCATTTCTGAGGAGAAGTTTTAATTTCTTAAGGAATTTACTGAATTCTTCATTGTATAGGTGTTGGAGTCAGTGACACAGTCCTGAAGTACCTTCGAGTGTCAATGTGTTTAGAGGATGGATGAGGTTGGGGGGGGACTAGATGAGGGGATCATTTTTTTTAAGAAATAAGTAGAGACTTTTAAATGCATAAAGAATGTACTGAATTCTTCATCATGCATGCACGAATAACAATAATTGATGAAGTGACATAATTGTAAGCGTTAGTACCCTGTAAGATTGTACTCAGCTCAAGTTTTGGAATAGGAAAATGTTCTGCAATAGTTTACTCTTCATGGAGGAAGAATTAAGTGATGTACATGGAACAGTGTTCCTATAGTCAGAATACGCAGCTCAGGAAGAATTCCTTTGGAAACTGTTGCAGTTGTCTAGATCATGGTTCCATCTCCATAGTAACTCTGCAGTGTTGACTTTAGCCATGCTAGCTTGGACAAGAACAGTTCCTGCAACATATTTCATGTTTCTGGAAGTTATTCTGCTAGTTATTAGAAGGCAAGGCATTATCTGGAAGTTATGCCAAACAAAAGCCTGTTGTAACAACTTAATACTTACTAACCCTCTCATGGTTTCCGTAAATGATCAGTTGGGTGCTAGGTACAGCCCAAGGTAAAGCCCTGTTTCATGTCTAGGATTGAGATATTGTGCATGCTTTGAGAATGTCAGATTTTGTGGTCAAAACTCCAGCTCTGACCAGAAATATGATGCTGACTGAATAATGACAATTGTTTTAACCATCCTGTTTTTCTCTGTAAAATGAGCTAAATTCTTGTGGGATAGGTTCTAGTTGCAGATTTTTTTGTTTTTAAGCAGCGGAGGCTATGATGTTTGTAGCAAACAGACAGTGCAAACAGGGACTGTGGAAGGATGTATGAAGTGCAGTGCATATCTGAGATCCTGTATAAATTTTCCACATTGGCATTATTAAACATTGTGTGTCAGCCGAGGGAAGCCATGTGGGGCATACGGCATAAGGGAATACCTGTCTAAAGCAAACAAATAAGGTAAATGAATAATGCTTATTCTTTCTGTAGCTGAAGGAGGCTGGGGGGTAATAAATAGAGTTCTGTGCCCACCAGTTATGTAAAACTATATTATTAAAAACAAAAACTAAGCTCTGTAACTGTACCAATGGTTCGATAGCAGCTTCAGAGAAAAAGTCATTCATAAACGCCCCAAGTGATATTACCAGGTAAAGCAGTAATCACTAAGACACTGCCAAAAAGCCTCTTGAGGGTGTAGCATCACACTATTGTGACATTTTGCCACCTTAAATAAGCATTTTTTTAATATTCACGGATTTTTTTAATTGTCATCAAGTAATGTATATACATATTTTTTAAACAAGAAACATCTTTATTGAATTATCACATGACATAGGCAATCATACATTTATCTGAATGAAAACAAACCATATTGACACATTTTCAGTTGCAGACATTATACATCACTTGTACATCACTTATAATCTATACAGTCCTTGTCCATTAAATATCTCATTCAGTTCCTGCCTTCCCTTAAACCTCATTCCTTCTGCATAACATTATTTTGCCTGTATTGTACCCACATTTCCCTTTTTTCTATGTAGGTTGCTCCTACTCTTTTTTGATGATCCCAATTCCAGTTCTTATAGCACATACAGTATAGTATTTTATACTGTAATATGCAGTTCCTATATTCACGCCTTCTGATATGGTTGGTTTAGACTTTGATTTGCATTTTCTTGATTGGCTGGTACGATCTATGTCTCTTCATTACAGGGCATTTTTGACAAGGGTCACAAGGTCATTATGGGACTAATGGGTATTATCATTTTCAGAGTTTGCCAGCAATGCTATTAGAAACTGCGTCTAGAGCTACTAACATCTCTAGAGCATGTACTGATTTTTTATTTGCTCTAATAACATGTTTTTTAATGTAGTTGAAGGGCATGGAGCTATTTTTGAAAAATAAAATACTGAAATGCACAAATCATTTTATTGTGTTATAAGAGATTTACAAGACAAAGGGTTAGTTCTGCAGAGACTTACCAACTCTATCTTCTTAATGAGTATAGATAAAAAATAGTCAAAGCAGTTCATATGGAATGATGTATGTTTCCTAAAAGTCATTTTGGGGAGTACAGTAAGAGAAATACCTCCTGCTGTAAAGTTCTGTTAGAAAATACTGGCCATTCAGTCTGGCAAGCACTCTCAGTAACCACAGTATACGTAACTGTGTTGCAGTTAACATTGTAAGGTGCACTTTATTTGTTTCATTGCTTTTTATTTCTTTATAGGATCATAGGAGGTTACCAGCCTAATGGCCCTGGAGCCATTCAGGCCTAGTCAAGAGTTTATCCCCAAAAGGAAACCTCAGTCAGCACCTCCTGCCCCTGTCAGTTAGGGACACAGGTGAAACCCCTGGGACAAATTTGTGGTTTCCCATTCACTCATTAAGGTTGTGCTTGAAGAGGGTCAGTGAGGTACTCTGACGTGCATGGGAAGTCTATTCCAGAGACGGGGCAGCCTCTAGGAGACAAACCAATATTTCCATCAGGCTTTGTTGATGTCACGTATTAGATTCAGGCCTTTCAAGTGGGTAATGCATGAGGAGTTAGACTTGCGGATGTGTAACATCTCTAGTAGGGCAGGGTCTGAGATTGCCTTGTAGGTGAGACAAAAGATCACCACATAACACATGCACTCAAGTCAGTCCACAACAAGTACAAATATGACTGTCATTGTCTGTGTTGGAGTGAATAACTTGAGATGTACCTCCTTGGACGACATGAAAAGAGACATGGAAGAGCTCGCGGATCATATGGCCTAGGCAGGTATGACCCTAACCCTGAGTAGCATCCTGCCTTCACCCAGAATGATACCACAGTATAAGGACAAAATGATTGACTTCAACAATTGGCTAAACATCTGGTGTCATTCAAAGGGGATCCAGTATCTGTCTGCCTGGGACAACATGATCAACAAACCACGATGCTTTGCCAGAGATGGTCTGCACCTGTCACCCCTAGGATTCAGGTTACTGGCTAAAGCTATTGCCACCCCTATAGTGCCTTTTTTAGGCAAGGTTCAAAGGACAAAACCACCACCGTAACAGATACAAGCATGCAAAATCTGAAGGTAATGCTACTCAATGCTAGAAGTCTAAACCTCAAAATGCACTCTTTCGAGTCACTCCTAAAAATGGGGAACATCGATATCTGTGCAGTAACTGAGACCTAGTTCAAGGCTCCAGAGAGCACCCCTGCAATATCAGGTTACAACTCTTACCACACTTTTCGGCCACAAAACCAAGACCGAAACACTAAATGTGGAGGAGTGTCCATATTCACCAAGGATATTCACCTCCAGGCTAGTTGCCCAACACAATGCATCTGAAATTCTCCAGGTGCAACTAACACTAGGTAAGACTGCAATCCAAACTGTAGCTTGCTTCAGATCCCTCACCATACCCCAAGATTCTCACTACACCTTTCTAAACATACTGGAAAATATTAAGGTACAACCAAACACCCTAATACTGGGTGATTTCAACTACCCTGCCATTAACTGGGGAAACTACTCGGGTACCAACACCTTTTCCCAATGGTTCTTGGAATTCATAAATTCCAGCGCCCTGGATCAGCTAATCCATTGTCCCACCAGGGTCTCCAATATCCTAGACCTGGTCATTACCAACATGGGAGGTAGATGCTCCACACCAGTGGTCACCCCCTCATTGGTCAGGTCTGACCATAAGCAAATCACCCTTGACATCCACATCCCACCCCCAGTAAGGAAACCTCCGTAAAAAACTTCTCCAAAGCCAACTTCATGCTACTCAAATCTGAAGTGACAAACTTCATGACACCCATGCAGATGGGAACTGAAAGTTCGACTGCTGAATCCTACAGTAAGGCATTGTACGAGCACATCCACTTGTGCATGAATCATGCCATCCCAAATAGAACCAAGACGCTCTCCTCCAAAAAAAGGAAGCCAATCTGGTGGCACCCTGCCATAAACAAACTATACAACAGAAGAAAGAAACTGTTGCAGAAAAGTGGAAAATCCCAGAATGCAAAAAACTCCCTTACCAGCCTCAGTAAGAAGCTGAGATCCCTCATAAGATCCTCCAAAGCTAGTTATGAAAATGAAATTGCCAAAGATTCCAAAGACAACCACAAGGCATTCTATAGTTATATCAAGAATCTAAATGGCAATGCTCAGATATGCTCTGAGCTACAACAGAATGGCATTAAATATACTGATCCCAAGGATACTAACAATATCCTGGCAGATCGATTTAGTGCCAACTTCACCCCCTAAAGGGTCCATCTCAATACCAAGAGATTGCCAAATTCTGGTAATCATGGCCACACATGTAGAAACTGCACTCTTCAAAGCTAAGAATACAGCATCTATGGGACCATATGACATTCCAGGCTGTGTACTACATGAACTACAAAATGAACTGACACCTCACCTAAGTATCATAATTAATAATAGCCTCCACTCAGCCTTTGTGCCCACTGAGTGGCGCACAGCTAAAGTTATCCCACTCCACAAGGGGGGATCCACCTTGGATCCTGGGAACTACCGTCCCATCAGTCTGACGAGCCTGATCTGCAAGGGCATGGAACGCATTATCATGGAACTTATAAACAAAGACATTGTCAACCTTCAAACACTGGACCCCACCCAGTTTGGGTTCGTGAAGGGTCGATCTTGTCTCTTGAACCTGATTGACTTCTTCAAATCAGTCTCCAGAGCTGTGGATGAGGGTAAGGCGGTCCACACAGCCTATCTGGAATTCACCAAGGCCTTTGACACCATCCCCACTCTGGAATCATAGATAAACTCACTAAGCTGGGCATAAATCCCTACATCACTTGATGGGTTGCCATCTGGCTTAATGACAGAACCCAGACTGTAAAAGTAGCAGACTCCAAATCCACCTCCAGACAAGTGACAAGTAGAGTACCACAGGGTTCAGTTCTGGGACTGCTCTTGTTTGGCATCTACTTCTCTGAAGTACAGGCCAACACTAAGGGACTCTGGCTAACAAAGTTCGTAGATGACTGCAAACTGGGAACTATTATTAAATCTCCAAATTATGTGGATATTCTACAAAAGGGCCTTACAGAAACAGATGCTTGGTGCCAGAGCCATGGGCTCAAACTTAATGCCAAGAAATGTATAATTATCCCCTTTGGGAAAAAAACATGTACCCATGAATTACCACATAGGTGGCAGTACACTAAACATCGAAAGTGTGATGAGAGACTTTGGGACACAGGTGGACAGTGGTCTCACCTTTGATAACCACATCACCACAACAGTCAGGAAATCCTTCTATGTGGCACACCTCATCACTAAGGGCTTTTCATCCAGAAAAAAGGAGGTCATTGTCCCACTGTACTCATCCATCATTAGACCCATTATAGAGTACAACGCCCCATTTGGTATGTACCTCACAAGTTATCTGCAACAGCTGGAAAGGCCACAGAAATACCTCACTAAAAGAATCACAGGCCTAAAGCAGATGCTCTATACTGACCGTCTAAAAAAACTCCAGCTATACTCTGTGGCATATCGTCTACTCAGAGGTAATCTCTGCTTAACATACAAGGCCATGTCAAACCCCGAGCTGCTGGACATGCTCCACTTAAAGAAATCCCAATCCCTCAGAGCCACATGCTCCAGGGATCTAAACATTATCATCATAATTAACAAAACATGCTGGAGGGATAGGTTCCTGACCCAGAGACTCCCCATACTCTGGAATAGACTGCCCATACATATCAAGCAGTGCACCTTCTTCGTCCTTTTCAAAAGGAACCTTGACGATTGGATGGGAGATAGGAAATTCACCCTGGGGATCACGTCAGTCACCCTACTAGACAGGGGTCCAGGGAAGTAAATATTGTGGGAAGAAATATCCAGGGAATTGTTATGGCTAGGCTTGTATAGGTTCTAGGGCCGATAGCCTAGTACCAGCCTATGAACCTATAAACCTATGAACCTCTCAGCAATCTGTATGATACTGAGTAGAGTGATAGTGATTTGAGTCTGTCTGCATATGACAGGTGCTGGAGACCATGGATTCCCTCTGTGTGAGGTATTTCTGTGGCCTTTCCAGTTGCTGCAGATGTTTGGAGAAGTACATACTCAATTATTGGTCTAATGAGGGAGGAGTATAGAGAGGTAATAACCTGCTTTTTTTTCTGGATGCAATCCCTTTACTTATGAGATAAATGAAGTAAAAGGCTTTTCTGACCACTGCCACTACAAGATGGTCAAATGTGAAGTACCCAGGTCTCTCCCCACAGGTTGTGTGCTTAGGGGGTTACTGTTGATGGGGTAATCAGTAGGGGTAATGTTTTTGCCGAATGGCATGATGATACATTTTTTTGCATTTAGCCTGAGGCCATGACATTGGTACTAGTCATCTGTTGCTGTGAGACCCTCTTGCAGTATGTTAACATCATTTGGGGAGACAATGACAGCATCCAACTTACAGTCGTCTGCAAACTTGGTCAGCCACAGGCCTTTTGTTTTTGCCTGAACCTCTGAGAAGTAGATGCTAAACAGGTGGTGTCCCAGGCAAGGGAGCCCACAGGATTTTTTGCAGGGGGGTGCAAACCCAGAGCCCCACCCACATAGCTCACCCCACCCCCTGCCAACACAGCCCCGCCCAAGTCCACCCACCCCAAGCCCCACCCACACAGCCATTCCAGTGTCCCATTACTTGGCTATTTCTCCCCATTTACTGTAGACACTGTTCAAATCTGTGTGCATACTGTGTTATGCTTTAGTTCTACAATGATTGCAGGCAGTTGGATTTAATTTACAACTTTTATTTCAAACATTATAGCCCAAACACTGAGACATTTACTAAACCTAAACAAAGCAATAGTCTTACAATGAAAACAGACTTGGCATTAAAGCTTCTCTACTTTTGAAACTCACATTCAATGAAACGGCATTGAAACCCACATTCAAAGAAAATGCATCTGGCCAGTGGCTGGTTATTTACCTTTGAACTGTTTTCAAGCAATAGGCTCCTTGCACACCGTTAGGGCCATGCAAAAGTTATTTGATTTACCTGATTGTATTAATTATAATATATAATTGAATTATATCCCTTGTATTACACAGAAACACTTGTATATTTCAGTGTTTCATCTACAAATTCAGTGCCTGCTGCCGTCAAAGAATAAATTGCCTATGTTAAATTAAAAAAATGGTAAGCTGGTATATTGCAATAGAAAATGGATGACAAGCTGAAAAACAGGTTCATAGTGATTAGACATCTCATCCAAAGGAGGACATCCTGAGGACTGCAGCATACAAACGTATATGCTGTAGGAATAGAACCTCAAGCCTTCACATTAAGATGCAAGTATTCTACTTGTGGTGCTACTAATATAGCTTTAAAACTTTATACCACAATAGAGATACCATTTGCTAAACAAAATGGTTGCACATTGTAAATAGACTTGGCATGAGCAGCAGTGAACTTCGCTTCCCTTAAAACTCACAGTTCCTTGAAAATGCACTTGAAAATTCCACCTGCTAACTCTAACTTGGGCATTTCACTTTCTGTCTCTCTCTTACAAAGATACCACACCCCTCAAGGCCTCACCCTTAGTGCAAGAAATCTTGACAAAGCCTAAAATAAAAATGGGACAAATTATAAATATGGCTCTCAGAAAATTGCAAGAGTAACAGGATTTGTGTTGGTATGCATTTTTCTAAATGACATGACATCTAAAACTGAAATGTCTCATTTAGCAACTTCAATCCTTTTTAAGAGGAATATGGGGCAAAAATCTGGACAGCTGAGGGGTATGCTACCTCCCTCTTATACACACACCAAATAATTCTGGTCAGAATTGAATTAGTTCTGGGAAGGTTGCACTGAACGGCACCGTGCTTGATCTGAAATGGGTGAAATCCTGGTAGCTAGTGATTGCCGCTCAGCAATGTGGAGCATTAAAGCATTTTTAGCAGAGCATTGTTTCATCACTACCTATTGTGTTTGCACATAAGCTGTAGTCATTTCAAACATTTGCCTTTTTTGATTACTACAGAGTACATTTACCCACCAGAGCTATTGTGTTTTGACTTCATTGTGGAGCTAGTTGTTGCAGGGCTTGGCTTTTAAGTAAGGTAGCAATGCTTATTTACCATATACCATTAAAGCCACCCAACTACAAGTGTACTAACACACAGACACTGCTATAAGACACTGGTCTCCAATAAAATGTAATGAACTTCTGAAAATACTGTAATCCTGTCCTTTTATTACAAATACTGTCATATGCATTTCAATACCCAAGGCTTATACATTATCTAGTTATGTAAATATTCTCTGCATGGCAACAACGAAAAGGCTTTCAATGCTGGCAATTCTTTAACAATATGCTTACTAAAGCTTACTTGCATCTTACAATCTCCGACAAGCTTACCTGATGTTCATTAAACCATGGCTACTTAAAACAGAGCAACAGGACACTGTGATAGCATGCAGTTCCTGAATAATAAGAAGCATAAATCAACAGTATAAAAATCTGATAGAAAACCAGAACATTTTGCAAAATCAAGGACAGATGAAAAGCCACGGTCATATTTGTGATTTACCTTGGATGGGGGAATACTCTGCACACTTACTGCATAACTGCTTCTTGCCTTCCTTGGACACATCCCGAGCCACTACAATGGGGGCTGGGGTGCAATAAGTATGTCATAATTTGAAATGTCTCTGGCTGACAGTGATGGCTCTGACACTCCTACCTCTCAACTTCAGAGCAAGAAATCTGGACAAAGCCATACACAGAACTAGAAGTGGGACACAGGCCCAAAAATAAGACCAATTTTTAAATATTGCTCTTATTAACTTAATAGAACAGGTAGATCTTGCATTAGTACAAATTTTCTGAAGGGTATAAAATCTGAAACTCAAATGTCTGCCATTATTTTCTAACTTCAATCTTTAATGACTTGCCACTAATTTGCCAGAAACCACAATTTTATGAAAAACAGACCAAAATGTGATGCAAAAATACCTGTCAAAAAAGGGACACCTTTTTAATATTAACAGTTAACTTGAAGCAGCTAACAAAATAAGAGCATCCACATGTATTTCTGAAATAAAGGTAATCCATAACTGATCATTACAGTTATAATTGTAAACCCTCCACATTTTCTTCCAAAATTGCCATTTTGGAGGAGGGATTATTAGGGGAGAGCAACATTTTGAGCCAGAACTGGGGACAATTGAGATGTTTGGATGTTCCTAATCTACAAAGTGATTTGCATGTACCTCTCAACCACTTAATGCAGGAAATCTGAACAAGGCCAAATATATTGGGGAACATACAAACACTACTAAAAATTGCTCTTGTATAAACTTAGACAGTCTTGCATTAGCATGCATTTTTCTGAAGGTTATGACATCTGAAACTCAATGTCTGTCATTTAATGGCTTCATTCCTAAATGATTTGCTAGAAAACCACAAATTTTATGAGAAACAAACCAAAAATAAGCAGCAAATATCTATTAATTCTGCAAAGATATGGACAACTGAGAGGTATAGTTCAACCGGGGCTGTCTGAGTTTGCTACCCCCCTCACAAAATCATGGTCAAATGGAGCCCCCCCCCCCTGCAGCCATTCCAATGTCCCATTCCTTGGTTATTTTGCCCCATTTACCATAAACACTAATGTGCATACTGCTTTACTTCTGCGATGATTTAGGATTTCATTTGAAAGTTTTATTTTGCATTTTACAGCACAAACCCCAATACATATCTGTTAAAGCAATGCAGTCTCTTCTCTGCCCTTGAAACTCACATGCATTGAAACAGCACTGAAACCCACTTTCAGAGAAAATACATTTTGCCACTTGCAAATATTAACTCTGGGCTGTCTTCAAAATCATAGGCCCCTCGAACGTAACATACACATGCTCTTTGATACACCTTCCTGACTATTACATTATATTCCTTGTACAATACAGTACAGTTGTTAAAGGGCATTTTAAATTTATTGTTTTGAAAATTTTTCCAGTAAACAAAGAAACAAAAAGCATCCACCAATGACAAAATTGCCCAATTCAGAACATTTCCATCATAAAAAGTCTACTCAAGTCCACCAGTATCAGTAAAAAATATACACAATCTCTGTAGTAAAATCCACATTGAAGACATTTGTAACTAATAGAGGTTGCTGCTAGCAAACACTTTATATGTCATTGTTTAATCTACAAATAAAGTGCCTGTTACCCTTGAAGAATAAATTGCCTTTGTTGCATGCAGTAAAAAAATGAAAAGGTAGTAATACCGCAATAGAGAATGGATAGCAAACTGTTAACAGGTTCATAGATACTAGGTATCTTTGCCAAAAGGACTGCAGCATCCACCCCCTTTACAACACAATACAGCATCAGCAATGCATTTACCTACTGTGGGAGTAGAACCCACAGCCTTCAGCATCTAAAGCAAGTACACTATCTGTTGTGCTATTAATGCAAGCAGACTAAACATAATCAGCACTAAACTTTTGCTCCCCTGCAGCTCTCAGCTCCTTGTAAAATCTACTCTACACTCAGCTGCATCTCTGAACTTTGCAGCACAAGAAATCTGGAAAAAGCCGAAATTTATTGGGGGGGGGGGCAAAAGGCCAAACAGGGACACATTTTAAACATTGCTTGTATAATGTTTGAAAGTTGCTAGAAGAATAAAATGCTGCGTTACCACCATACATTTCACTGCCACGTCTTGAACCCAGGGGACCCCGTGCAAAACAGTCAAAGCAACATACCACTACGCCAAATCAGCTGTTTTGTGAAAGAGGAAGACTGAAACTTTACCATTTAGTGAATTCAGTTCTCACCATAGCACAGCTGTCAACCTC
Source organism: Protopterus annectens (assembly GCF_019279795.1). Lineage (NCBI taxonomy): Eukaryota > Metazoa > Chordata > Ceratodontiformes > Protopteridae > Protopterus > Protopterus annectens. The sequence continues at coordinate 483,589,635 of NC_056740.1, forward strand.
TTAGCACAAAAGACCTGAACAAAGCCAATAATGGGTGACTACAACCACCAAACATTCAGTGAATTCAGTTCTCACCATACCTCTCAACCTCTTAGCAAATAACACCCGAACAAAGCCAGTAATGAGAGAATATAGCCCCCAAACATTTTCAGTGAAATCAGTTTTTACCATAGCTCTCAACATTAGCAAAAAACCTGGATGAAGCCAATAAATACCTGAACAAAGCCAATACTGGGTGAATACAGCCCCCAAACATATTCAGTGAATTCAATTCTTACCATAACTCTCAACCCTAGCACAAAGCCTGGATGAAGCCAATAATGGGGGGAATACAGTCCCAAACACAGGGATACATTTCAAATATACATCTTGTACACTTAGAAAATTGCTAGAAATAAAAGCTTGCTTTTGTTACCATACACTTTCTGAAGAATATGAAGTCCAATATTGAAATGTGTCCATTTACATGTATTAACCAGGAAAGTCTGATTTTGAAAAAAAAAAAAGCTATTTTTTTTAGCAGAGGCCCAGGGAGAAACACTCCAGACAGCCAAGAATAAAACCAGATAATAACATTTAGCTGTCAGGCAACAAGGACACAAATGCAGAAACCACAGATTTTATGAGGAACAGAAAAGGTATGAGGGAAAATCCTGCAATATTTTTACAAATGGTGGTGGGTAGGGAATTCAGGCTCTTGTCACTTGGGCCCAAGGTACAGGGTTCAAGCCTTATTCTCTACCCACCACCATGTACACCTGGGGCATTACACACACACACACACACACACACACACACACACACACACACACACACACACCTCTACCTGAACGGGTCCCATCTTCCGTTCCCGAATAATCCGTCTGCTTCCCCGCTCTCAAACTCCTCTACCTGAAGGTGTCCTATCTTCCATTCCCGCTCTCAAACAGCGATGATGTCAGCACGCCTACCCGCGACTGGACTGTTAGCACAGACTTGATGATGTCAGCACTGGACTGTTAGCACAGACTTCTTAAAGAAGAATGCACTATCTTCTTAAAGAAGAACGTAAGAACGCACAAAAAAAAAAAAACCTTTGTTTGAAATGATCTACTAGTCAGTCGATTCCAGGGGGGTGCAAGTGCACCCCCTTGCACCTGCCTGCGGGCGCCCTTGGTCCCAGGATAGATCCCTGGGAAACTCCACTATGGTCTGCTGTTGGAGGTGGAGGTGCCTCTTTTGACCTTGAGGGTCCTATCGATAAGCCAGTTGGCCACCCACCTGATGAGATAGGGATTTATGCCAAGTTGTGTTAGCTTTTTGATGATGCCGGAGTGGGGGATTGTGTCAAAGGCCTTGGCCATTATTTGTTTAAGTTGATATCTTTTTCTGCTAAAGGCTTTTAGAGAAAAGCTCCAGAAGTCCTACATGTTGATTCATTCAGTTGTGCAAAAATACAAATTCAAAATCTGCAGCTGCAAATAAAAGGCAGAGAGATGTAATCCAGTTTTGTGCAAAGAAAACTGCGTTGCAGGTTTTCAAGTATAAAGGGTAACACACTTGTGGCTAAAGATATGAGACAAATTGCAGCCTTCAGAACTTATAGGGTACTAGGAAGTTAGGAGTAAGAGAGGAAGAAAACGGGGCAAAAGGGATTAAAAGATGGAAGAAAAATGTAAAAGTTGAACAATTACATTGCTGGGGAGGTGGATGTGAAGGGTGGTAGTGAAGGGAAGAAATCAGAGGTTGCTACAGAGATGAGCGATAACCTTTATCCCTGTCCTTGTTCAGTGGCACTCCATTGATTTAGTTCCATTTACAGTGACCACTATATGAGGTTGTGACTTTAAGTACATTTTAAAGTGAGTTTCCTATGTTACAGTATGCATTGCAACATTTGGTAAGTCAAGTGCCGTGACAGATTTTTACACTTGCCTGTACTTATGTATTTGGAATTTTTTTTTAATAAAAAGCTTTGCAACTTTTTATTATACCACAGCCCAAATAAATACAGTATCTCCTTCCATGACATTACCTTGGAGTAATGTGTGTTGTGTCCATAGACTTTAATGGGCTCCCCCACCCATGCATGATGTTGCTCCCATTAAAATTTATGGGCGCGACACACGTTTTTCCTACACTGACGTCACTAAGGTTAAAGTTTACTGTTTTTCCAAAGTGACATCAGTGTATGGAAATCATATTTTTTAAAAGTGTTGTTCTCATCAAAATGCGAGAAGGAAATGCTCCCTAATGGTCAGAGATGTTGTCTGGCAGTTTTTACACCACATGCTGTGGTACAAAGGTAAGATTTGAAAACAATGGAAAATAATTTTAAGAAATGTAGTTACTCCATCAAAGAAGCTAATCTAAAATCAACTTGAATAAGCAGGTGCTCCAGTATATATAATATTCCTTTGTGGTCAAAATGTTACATTCACTCTGCTAAAGTTATCATTTATGGAGCAGTACCATATTTTAATGTCGATAGACTGTACTTATGGGGGGCATTACTTTCCCTTTGTAATAGACTGCTCTGTTTCACTGTTGATCTCCTGCCTATGTTGACGGCTGGGATCATTGCTAAATACATTGTTATGACCAGCCTACCAGACCAGTTATGAATGAAATAAAATAAAAAGGTGTGAAGAGACAAACAGTTGTATTATTAATGTTAAAGAAATGACTTGACAGCATAGCTGGGGGAGGAGGCATGACAACGCAGAGATACTCAATGAAACAAGATTATAAAGCAGTTCATTGAAGGTAACGATTAGTCTTAATGTCATGGCATTAAGCACGTAGAAATAATATAGGTGATATGATATCCCTAATATGTGCCAGTTCCAGAAACTACAGATAACAATAAAATGATCAAAGACAGATATTTGTTTTTATTTTTTGAATAACAGTACGATAGGTATAATTTACCACAGTCATGGAATGGACAGCTCAGCTTCCTGTAGCTTGCAAGAAAACTGAATCAGATCAATCGAGACCGATCTTGATATATATATATTTTAAACAAACTCTTTAGGAGAGTAGTGCTGGTTTAAAGGAGCTACACACTGTATTGCACATTACTAAATTCCTCCCTGTTCGAACTCACTTATACTGTGCTGACCTTTGCCTATTTTTGAGATACTGACACTTCACCATCTTTGAGATTTTTAGGTAGCCTTCTGCCACTGGTAAACCTCCTCACTTCTGTTTGAGATCACTTGGTCCACTTGGTTCAGCATCATTTGCTATCACAACCGTGCTTAGAATGCTCTGTTGAGGGGACTGTAAAGCATTGCCATTAACAGCCTACCTTGGATCAACTGCATTGTCCATAGTCACAGGCATTTTCAGATTTGCAAACACAATACTCCCCTCCTCTGAGTCATGGCTGTAACTACTGGAGTTCCAGACCTATCTTCCTACAAAGTACCAGTCTCTGTTTCCCTTCCTAAATTTGGTCAACATGTCTTCCTGCATTTCTCTCATTACCAATTTGGAAACTGTAGGATACAAGGCTCGCCACATCCATTATATATTTGGTATTCAGTTTTCTCCTTGGTCAGAATTTCTCATATTACCAAGTGTCATATCTCAAAACCATGTGATCTTACTGTACTGTCATGGTGCTCTGCATGTCCTTGGTGGAACAGGTAGCAGACTCTCTTTTGGTGTTGGAAGATCAGATGATTGTGGGCTCCGTTCATACACAGAGTGGTTGGATTAATTTTCCAGTACTGACATCGTAGTGCAGCATAGGGGAGGGCGGGGTGCAGTACCCATCACTCACTTTCTTCACATAATGCATTCCGTGAAGAATGCTTGGGAGCAGGAGCAGAGGTAGCACGTAGAGTTCCAATTCTTCCGTACAAAGTCTGCAGATTTGTCACTTTTTAATGATGTTACCATTTCAGTAATTCACTCAGTACTGAAACTCGTCCTTAAGTTTAACGATGCTACCATTTCAGTAATTCACTCAGTACTGAAACTCGTCCTTAAGTTTAACGATGCTACCATTTCAGTAATTCACGCAGTACTGAAACTCATCCTTAAGTTTAACGATGCTACCATTTCAGTAATTCACTCAGTACTGAAACTTTCCTTTAAAGTTTCAGGAATTGCATCCAGTGCTAGTATTATAGGATATATGTCCATTAACTTGAGTCAGCATCCATAATAAAAGCACAAGGTAATACGATTTCCTCTTCTTGGTTGCTAAACCATTCATTCACAGCTGGCCTTTGTTATGTCTTACTGAAGTGAGTTTATTGCACGTTTCCCATGAGATTTGCATGTGTTATTGTTCTTTTATCAGCTTACATATATCAACATGAATATAGATGTATATGACATTACTTCAGCTCCCAAATTGTTGATATTTTCTACTGATTTGTGAAGCTACTGCAGCTGTATTGATAAGTAACTGCTTTGATGACATTCTGTAATGTGTACTAATTTCACTTCTTAGAACTTACTTGTAGCTTTGTGATATTTCCTGTTTGTTTCAGTTTAATGAATTCCATTATTTTTTGTCCATATTTCTTTAAAGCTTGTTTAAACCTTGTAATATTGGACAGCTACAGTTTCTTACAGCTTTTGTTCCTAGGCTTCCACTGAAAATGGGAAATGTACTCATTTGAACTGTCCTTGTAAACAAAACCAGATAAAATAAAATAAAAATAAATTAAATAATAGTAATCATAAACATTTTGTCCAAAGACATGTACAAATATAGTAACTATGATGACTTTTCTGTGGTTTCTCCAGATGTTCTCATGGCTAATGCAGGACAAAAACAAAATATGCTATGACATCTTGACATGATAATAACTGGCTGTTACCTTATAAAAGTTAAAATTCATAGTCAGGCACTGCAAACATCTTCTTGGTAATTCAACACCAGGATGACACTCGTTTACTGCAACAACACCAACGGTGCAGTCTAGCTTGCTGTTACGGCTTCTCAGAGGATGCAGCTATCTTATATACTGTTAGCCCTTTCTGGATATGGAAGGTATGAATTCAGATTTTCTGCCCTGGAGAAAACAACTTTCATTATAGATTTGTCTCTTATTTATTTATTTTGTTATGCATTTGTTAACTAGGGAAGCCCATTGCGCATGAGAGCCCCTCATTAGGGATGACTTGGCAGCACTGTCTGGTTAAGTGACTTGCTCATAGTTACACAGTTGGCAAACAGAGGTGGAAGGACTCAAACCTTGTACCTTTTAATTGCAGGAAGAAGATCATTAGCAGTTCAGAGCCTTAATCCTCTGTGTTATCTGCCAGACTGCCCTATTGTATGCTGTAAATGATAGCAGTGTTTGTTCCTTGAACACTAAGTTATACAGCACCACCCTGTTTATTTATTATACAAGGGATCAACTTGAGATCCTCCGCTGTCGAATCTGATTCATTGAATGATTGTTTCTTCTGCATGTTTATCATGTTGAAATATCTATAAACATTGTTTCTTTCTTAGAGCAATAATAAGGTTGGTTTAATTAAGGCTGGTCTAGTTCTGACATACCTGTTAAGAAATAACTTTGTTTGTTATTAATTCTAGTGGACTGGGTGTGGTTCTGTACTGTAGCAGAAATAAACCTTTCTCGTCCATGTCCAGCACCGTATTCAACAACTTCCTCATTCATTCCAGCCTTATATGCCTGAATATACCCTTCTGCTAAACCGTTTATAATAATATGCCCTAGTACGAGTGGAATGGATAATTCTATTTTGTTTAATAAAACAAAACTCTTAAGATGTGAACAGAGTAAGAGTGCCCATAGTAGCTTGTTCAGGCAACCCATAAGCATCAAATTATCTTCACAGTCAATTGACTACAGAGTGCAGTGTCATATCAGACATAAATAAAACTCATCCATTTTGAATATGCATCTGCCATTATTACAAACACATTTAATAACTTGACCTGCAAAATCAATGTGCAGTATTTTCCAGAATCTTCCTGGGAATTCCCAGAGATGCAATGGTGTTCATCTAGACATCTTCTGTTGCATTCGACATGGTGCATTTTTATCAAACATGCAATAAATTTCATCTATTTTTAGTTATCAAACAAATTTTCTTGCCTGGGGCTTCCATTTTAATATTTACATTATGAACATAAAATTATTTCAGTGCTGTTTATCCAGGTTCCACAGAATAAAAACTATGGTCCCCCACAGGACACGACCTTTATCTATAGAAAGTTCAAAACTTCTGCTGTGATATACATTTAAACTTTAATCAACTCTGTAAGACGAACCTTCTATCATGACATTCCTTGGTCACTTGTGGTCATGTGTGTTGCCATTTCAGCTTTCAGTAGATTTTTTTAGATACAAATGTATAATTGTTTTGTTTTTTACAACCCGTAATTGTAGTGTTAAAATATATGTGGATACTTTCCATTTTAGTTAGCTGACATTAAGCAGTCATGTTCGTGGTACAGACAGTTTAAAGGCTGTCTAATAAGTGATCATGTGCGCTTGCGATAGTGATCACTTAATAATAGCTTGTAAGCTGTCAGGAATTATTTATAGGAGGTAAATGGGTTTGCACCACAGGGCATACACGACATCCCTTTGTTACAACTCTGCTTAAACTTTGGAGAGGAGATAGTGTGACGATTCAACAAATAAGATTACCAGGACTAAGTGAATTGTGTACCACTGTAAATCAAACACAGAGCTGCATTCAGTATCTTATATAAAAATGAAATAAATGGATATAACGTCAAGTCCACAAATAAATTTAAGCTTGTCCAAACTGCAAATACATTAGAACATTGTTGCGATTGTTTGTTGCTCCTTTAAGAAAAATAAACAATTAATGATCTATCAGTGGGCATTCCTGGACGCAGACAGTGCAGATGAAGTTACAGGTAACATTATGACATACTCTGTGTTTTGTTTATTAATTCATTAATTTATTTATCTATTTTTGTATTTTTGTATTGTCCTTATCTATCTTAGCTCACTATGGTCCAAAATCTAATAGTTAATCCAGATAGATGCCTTGCCTTAAATACATGGTCCACATCTATACTTCTAATAGAACTTTGGCAGTGGCAATGGTGCAACAGGTAACACACTCCCCTTTGGTACTGGAAGACCAGAAGGCCATTGGTTCTATTCCCACTGATTGCTTCCCCTGCAGTGCAGCACTTGTGGGTTCAGCACTCCTCAGTGTGTCGTCCTTCATCTGAGACATTAGACTGAGCTCCCATCTGTTTGAGTTGGTGGTAGCTCGGGTGGATGTAAAAGATCCCCAGTAGCACTTACTGAATGAGTAGGGGAAGTTCCCTGATGCCCTGGTCATATTTCCGTAGTAGTATGAATCCCATCTCAAGTCTTCCCTGAAAAGAGGCCACTAGACTAGTGGGACTAAACCGGTGAACAAAGAATAAATAAAAACAATTTGTAATAAATACATTACAAAAGACAACAGGCATTGCACTATATTCTATGTTGCTAAAATCTACCCCCCCCAAAACAGACTAATGAGTTACAGACTTTAAAATCAGGACTCAGAGATCATCTAAGAGCAACCTGACTCTGCCAACGCTCTCCCCCAATATAGCTGTGCTTATCATAATGACCCTTCTCCTCCCAACCCACTAACTATGCCCACACATACACACACACACACACACACACACTCTCTCTCTCACCCATTTCACTCACTTATACCTGATTTATCTCTGAAATTATTGACACCCCCCCTTTTCTTTCTAATTCCTAATCTCTCCTTTTATTCAAAGTCCCTTTTTATTCCACAGTGTCACTCCGTGGCTGCCTCCTTCACTTGTTTTACAGTTCATCATTAATATCCACCTAATGACTGTATGTGTATTTATGAATTCAGTGATAGTTAGTTTCTTCCTTTATTGTCCATCATAAATAACTATCTCATGTGCGTGTATAGGTACTTATTAATGTGAAAGGTGCTTTTATTGGGTCTATATTATAAGATCGACTTTTGAAAACATCGAACAAGATATGGTCGACACCATATGGTCAATGTCTTCAAGTATTGACCTTATAAAAAGACAAAAAAAAAAAAAAAAGAAAAAAGTACCCTAACGGGTTTAAGCAGGGGTCAAGCCCCCCTGCACCCCCCACACCCCCCGCTACTTAAATATACTAACACCGAGACCACACTACATTGCAGTAAATGGAAATCTCCCCTTATGGAGATTTCCTTTTAGATTCTGAGCATTCGATATTCTTATGTCGTCAATGTCAGATTCGACATTGTCGGCTTTTGAGAATATAATATAGACTCCTTTACAGTCCATCAAAAATGTCTGCTACATGTGTATGTGTGTGTGTGTGTGTGTGTGTGTGTGTGTGTGTGTCCTGGCATCTATATCACATTATCGAACGTTTGCTTAATCAAATCAATAAAGGTCAAACTTTTATTGATCGATTAAGTAAAAGATCGAATACTGTAAAAAAAAAACTAATTTAAAAAATGAAAAGCTAAATGGCATAGGCAGGAGGGCAGGCCCCCCTGACCCCCTACACCCCCCCTACTTAAATATACCAACTCCGAGACTGCACTACATTGAGGTAAATGGAAATCTTCCCTTACGGAGATTTCCGTTTACTTGCATAATTTTCTTCACTTTCGATATTGTCGTGCCGACAATATCAGACTCAATACTGTTATCTTACAACAATGTGAAGTAAACCTGTGTCCTGGTATGGTCATCAAAAAGTAAGCTGAAGCAAGGCAAGGCTTAAAAAGCCTCCCCAGGAGTCATTAGCCTAGTAAGCACATACGAACCTGTGTGTGTGTGTGTGTGTGTGTGTGTGTGTGTGTGTGTGTGTGTGTGTGTGTGTGTGTGTGTGTGTGTGTGTGTGTTTAATATGTTCTGTACAAGGTCTATCTGAAGATGTTTGTGTAGCGGCCATCTCAACTCACTATCTAAATGAAAATATGATAATTTGGTGTAAACATGTATGTTTACAGTTTATTCCAAGCAACCATCTAATGTAAATATTAAGAATGCATAATACGGCTTTACGCTGTTTCCTGTTGTATTAATTTTATAAATTATGTTGGAGTTGTTCTCCCTGGGTCTTTGATGAAAAGGGGCTCCTATGTCTATTCAGATTACCCCAGGTAACAAATGCAAAAAAAAAAAAAGAAATAAAATAAAAATTACTCTGTTGTTAATTAGATAATCCACTAATTGGCAGTCATCATTTACAAAGAGGACCTGAGAATAAAAGCTTCAATGAGATAGCAGCAATTGCATATATTAATAATTATATCAGTTATTAAACCTGCATTGGCAGATACAGCAAATATAAATAGAAGAGGTTAATCACTGCTTGAAATATAGAGTATTTTGTACTGACGGTGTACAAAGTACACAGTGTTAACACAATCAGTAGTCATAAATCTGCAGTTTTAATAGGAAACATAAGCTATTTAAAATGCTAAAACTGTTTGGGCTGGATTCCAAAAGAGTTGCTCTCAGTGTAAGTTTG
>NC_056740.1:483601616-483630136 GCF_019279795.1 Protopterus annectens
CAACAAATGAGAGAAAAAGTGAAGCGAAAGGGAGAACAGCTGTGAAAACTCAGCAGAGGAATGAAAGCAGTGTGAAGCAGAGGTGGAAAAAGCAGGCAGTAATAGCAGCTGAATGAGAAAATTCCTTGCTCACTGTTTAGATTTTTAAGATAAATGGTTTCCTGTTAGAATATATAGAGACAAATAACAGAAGGCTGCAATAAATAGATGTTTAAACCAGGCTTTCTGTGTAAATAACTGGTATGCAAACCCGCTGAACAAGAGATGAAAGAAAATGGTGAACCAGTAATTAAAATATGAACAATTGACAGAAGCTGCTAAACTTGAGAATAGGTCCCACACAAACAGGTTTCCTGGTGATTCATTAAATGGCCTAGCGTGAGCTTTATGGCTAACTCTAAAAAAAGTCCTGCACCCACAAGACATTATTTTGTTAGCTGTGATGAGGAAAGACCTCATTCTTGGGTAATTTGCATGTTTCTGATCTGTGATTAACTGGTGCAGCCCCATTGTGTCCCTGTAGTACTTGAAGTGTCATTAGGGCATGGGAGGTTATCTTACTCCTTGGTGGCTACTGGTTTCCCACCCACCTGATCCCAGTGGTGCTGTAAATGCCATTCAGCTTGAGAAATCTGTTTCCCTGGTAGGTATTAGTTTCCCCACCTCCAGTCCCTGTAATGTTAAATTACCCCAGAAAACCACCAGAACCAGCACTTGGAGGGAAAGGAAGAAACACTATTAGCTTAAAAAAAACTTTTATTTTTCACTTTCATCCAAACAAGGACTTCATTAGAATAACTTTTCTCTAAAACACAATCCTATTTAACGACCAAGGAACAGGAAATAATCGGCAACCGATAGAACAGCACCGGAAATTTATTCAAATAAAAACACCAGCCAGAATGAGCACTTTCATCTCATACAAGAGACTTTATCAGATAAAAAATACAATCACTTCACCACATTTTATACACATACTAATCTCCAGTACACCAGTGAAATTGTTAAAACAATGAAGAAATTAAGAAATTAAGGAATTTAAAGGACCACTCTTAAAAATGTTAGCAAACATTAAAACTGATATAAAACTAGCCAATATGATGACACAACATTTTATACAATAGCAGCAGCCTTTTCTTTAAGTACTGGTTGGTGTTTTTATTTTAATAAATTACCGGTGCTGTTCTATCGGTTGTGTATTATTTCCTATTTCATGGTTGTTACTTATTTACATTGGTGTATTGTGGTTCTGGGTTGTTTACACGACCTATTTAAATAACATCCACCCAGTGAAAACCAACAACCAATTAAGTACATAATTAACCAATCATATAATTTAAAACATATCAATGTTGTTGTTGTGTCTTTTGGCTTATCCCGGTTAGGGGTCGCCACAGCGGAGCTCCGGTTCGCTAATGTTTGGTAGTGGATTTTTACGTGCCAAGTTACCAGCCCTGACGCACAACCTTCAACGAAGGCATGCTCATTCACGCATGCCTCCACACAGAAGACGCTCTAGCTGAGAATCGAACAGGACGTCTTGTTGTGAGGTGACAACACTACCGCAGCACCACTACTGCGGATTTAAAACACATCGATGTAAAAGTCATTATTAAAGACATTATTAAAAACACTTAGCTAACTTTAATCTTCTTCCTTTTAAAAACATTTAATGTTAACATGTTCAATGAGGCCGGGTGCCATATCAGCCTCAAGTTTAATTTGTCACATTGTTTCTTTTTGTGCTCCTTTATTCCTAAAATCACCTCCTCTTAAATCCAAGGGAACGGCCTCTACTACAGTGAAAAGAAACTTCTTGAACCTAACACAAACTAAGGAATGTTTGAAAAAGGCATTGTTTTTATTCTTAGATTTGATGGCATATAAATGTTCCTTAATTCTTTCTCTCCCAAACTCCTAGTTGTCATGCCTATGTAATAGGCACTGCAACTAGAACATACACTAACATATACAACCCCCCCCCTGGAGTTACAAGTAAAAACCCCAGAGATAGGAATGGTGGATGTATGATGATCTGAAACAAGATGAGGTTCTTCCAAAATATATCTACAAATGCGGCAGTCATCACATTTGTACATCCCCTTGGTTTTGGCCTCACTATTAGAACATAAGGCCCTTTTATTATTGTCATTTTTTAATAACTTCTTTAAATCGTAATTATGTCTATAAATAAATTTAGGGCCAAACCCAACACAGGAAAACAAATCAGAATTACCCACCCAAACCTTCTAATTATCTTAAATGACAGACCTAATACTCCTACTCTCCACAGTCATGTCGTGGTTACACTTGATGTCACCTTGGTCATTATTACGCGGATTCCTAACTAAAAGCTTCAAAAGAATGGGAGGAAAAAATTGTCCCTTTTAGACTTAGCATCCTCAGCCTTGGCTTTTAGAAAATCATAATTAAAACCCAAATAAAGAAATAATAGTCTAATTCTTTATCAAAGTCATCATCATCAGTAGTTAATCTAGACTTAAGGGACTTAACCACTATTTTGATGAAGTCCTTGTTTGAATGGAAGCGGAAAATAAAATTTATGCTAATAGTGTTTCTTCATTTCCTCTCAAGTGCTGGTTTTGGTGGTTTTCTGGTGTTCGTTTAGTGGGTACCATCTTCAGTTGGGGCTGTTTTTTTGTGAATGTTAAAGTACCATTATGGCACAGGAGTAGCCTCTCTTGGTAGCTAGTGGTAATCCCCATCCTGGATCCCCGTAGTGTTAGTGTCACTGTGACACATTAGTAGTCATTCCTGATGGCTAGTGGACCCCGACTGAATGTTGCAGATTATGCTTGTTAGTCCTAGGGGTGCGTGGATGTATGACAGCCAGCCCAACCGACACTCACACACAGACATACTCATCACATACACTCACAGCTCCTCACCCAATTGGAATCATACATTCTTCCATTCATACACACACACACACACACACACACACACACACACACACACACACACACACACACACACACACACACACACACAGACATGCACACCTACTTCACTTGCTCACTACCCCCTTTTACACTATCTCCCAGACGCGCGCGCGCACACACACACACACACACACACACACACACACACACACACACACACACACACACACACACACACACACACACACACACAATGCAGCCCATACATTCACACACCTCCCAACAGTATCTTACTACTAAAATCTCCAGTCCTTACTTCATCAATGGCTAAAGAATATGTTGTTTATTTTTACACAGAGTGGGAATTGGGTGTTGGTTTAATGAAAATAAGCCATGAGGCTGAGTTGGGGCAGTGTTACACAAACACATATAAAGTGAAAAAAATGATGATTATAGACTCTGAAGGGCCAATTTGGAGAAGAAAGACAAAGAAGGTATGCGGGTAGAATAATAGGTAAATGTTGCCATGTCACAGTTTGGCCTACTAGTCTGGAATGTTAGTTGGTTGTTGGGCAGGAAAAAAATTGAAGAAAATACTGACTTATAATAATGCACAGATAATAATATTACAACAAATGAACCTGAATCATACAGAACATGAATGGTTTGTAAAGAAAAGTGAGAAGGAGGGTTTATTTGCTGCATAGAAGAAACGTGAAAGATATTGGTGTTAATATTAACTAAAAAGAGCACCATAGTAAAGACTGAGGAACAAATGAAGGACAGGCAAGAATATTGATAGTGGTGAGAGGTTGGTGGCAGAGCACAAGAATTACAATGGTTGCAGTGTGTATCCCATGAAGAGTATTGGCACAAGATATAAAAAATATTATGGGAGAGGTTATAGGCTTTTATCAAGGGTGTATAGTAGTGGGTGGAGATTGGAACACTATAAGAAATTTAAAAAAGGACACACTGGAGGGTCAAGGTATCTCAGGACAGTGTTTGAGAACAGGTAGTTAGATAAAACCATGCATGTATTTGGCTCAGTGATGTAATAAAGTAGAAGATACACATTTTCAGTGAAATACTGTTCTTGGGCCAGATCATCTAGATGTTCCATATCAAAAGAATATTTTCCAGTTTTGATTCTGAAAAGGAGGTCATTTATTGATTGGGTAGATTACATTTTAAGTGAAACTGTAAGCAGCAAAGAGTTTGCTAAAGATTGGGATATTTGTAAATTGAAGAGTAGAAATACATTCACAATGAAAGCACTTGAGATATGCAATGACAAGTTACAGTAGGTATTTAGGGAGCTTAAAAAGTAAGATATGTATATAAGCCAAAAAATAACTGGAACACAACATGTTGAAGACCAATTGAAAGAATCATGGATTTCTCTGCAAGAGTACTTACAAAACTGTACATGAAGATAGATAGTTTCAAAATAGCTATTTTTGACAACAGACCTGCAGAAACCAAGTTGTTGGTCCAATGTCTGAGAGAACAAAAGAATGAAAGGATGACAACTAAAACCAGGAATTATGGGAATGGTAAGGTAGATGTGGGTATGTTATTGATAAAGATGCCATTTGCATCGATACTTGTTCAATGGCCTTGTTCCTGTATTATGGAGTGGAATAATAAAGGGTTTGCACCATCGCAGTCCCAGGTTGTTTCTGCCTGAATGTGTTGAGCTGCTTGTTGCTCACCTGTTTGTTATAGGCTTGGATCATTTTGTAGTTTGGCTCTCAGGACAGGCAACCTTCTATGTGTGTGAGAGTAGAAGTGGACCTAGGAAAATTATGAATGTAATGGTAAATTATGCAGGTCACTATACAAACAACATGAAGAGGATGACAGTAATACACACAGTACATGGTTGTATATTGGAGACAATTACAACTTCCTCAGTGAACAAAACTAAAAAAGAAGGGTATTAACATAAAAAATAAAGGGGTTTGAAATTAAAGAAGCTATGAGAAACTAGAGTACTGCGAAAACCTGTGGTGTTGATGGACTTCCAGTAGAAATGTGGAAAAAGAAGGAACAGGAAGTAAACTTCTAGCTAGTACTTTTAACAATATTTTGGTTGTGGGTGGGCCTTGACATTGAAAAAAGCATCAGGGGTAGTTATACCAAAACACGTATAAGTGCTTCTAGATCCAAGATCATACATACCTATTATTATTTTGAATCTTGACTATAAAGTATTTATAACAATTTTGGCTAAAAAATGCCAAAGATACTGTTAAAAGTAACAGACCTGGATCAGTGTGGGTTTCTAGAAGGTAGGTAAACATTTGACATTAGCAGAACCCTTATGGTTTAAAATGATGTGTTGGACAATAATACTGTATTAATGTTAATAGGTTAGGATGCCAAAAAGCATTTGACAGAGTGAGTTGGGGATTTATAAAGTGATCTTTTGAGACATTTTGGGTTTCCAAAAGCACGTACAGTATTAATATTTACTATCTACAGGGGAGCTCAAGCTAGGGTGAAATGTGATGACGAAATGTCTAAAATGGTTAGTCTAAAAGAGAAACAAGGCAGGGTATCCACTTTCACCATTACTCTTTCCTTTGTATTCAGAGTGTCCCTCTCAATCTATTAGTACAAGAAATCTGGACAAAGCCATCAAAAACAATTGGAGGACAAAGGCCCAAAATCCAGGACAGTTTTTAAATATTGCTCTTATAAACACAGAACGATTAGAGAATAACAGGATTTACATTAGCATGCATTTTCTGAAGGATATGAAGACTGAAAATTAAATGTCTGTTATTATTTAGTGACTTCCCTCCGAGGTTGTTTGCCAGAAAGCCACAAATTTTATAAGGGACAAACCAAACATACGAGACAAAAATTCTGGACATTCTGCAAAAATCTGGACAGTTTATAGGTATGGTTTAGAGCCATTATCTAGAGACATACTCCTCCTGCAATTAGTCCCTACTCTCCTCCGCCACTAGGAATGCATAGGACAGAAGTTATATAAGGGCCTGATAACAATGGCACCATCTTTAAAACACACTAATACTTCTCTTCTGCAGTCATCTTCCCTCCCTGTGAAGTGTGCTCACTGTAAGTTAAGTGTTCTTTTTCTGTTTTTTGCAACAACTGATACCACTGTATTCTGGAATAATGTTAAAGCCATTTTAATTGGATTGATAATCTAATAATCTCTTTAACTATACTTCTACGCTAAAAGACAAAAGAAAAAAGAAACAAATTAAAGCTACAAGAGAATTTGGCAGGGAACTTGTGATATACTTACACCCATTCATTTCTTATTCTCACTGTTCTGCCCAGACCCTGCATACAGATTGGCTCTGCGCTCTCATGGTCTGGTTGGCCCCACTCCATTCACCTACGGCTCACTCCGCTCCCCTACCCTGCCCCCAATTCCCACCCACCCCCACTACTCTACTTTTATTCTAACCCCTCATCACCTGACCACACCTTAAACCAATCAGTTACCTCTACTCCTTAAAACAATCCACGCCTACTATCTAGCTCCTTGCCATAAACAATCACAAAGCAGCAATTTAACATGCTTTCACATCTACCTCGACCTATAAACTATAGCAACAATTACACCAAACTACTACTCCCACAAAAAGCACAAATCACCTTAGGATTTTTCTTCCTAACCATCACATGCCTAACAAACATCACTTGTATACACACAAACACTCCACTGGTAAACACTTTCTTCCATACTACACATAGTTCCATAAAGACAAACTCACACATAAACTTTCCTATCAGTCCCACACTATTTAGAGACAGCTTAATACTACACACACTTAAATTCCACATAACTACATCTTATACTACTAAATATCATTCAGATCCAACTTAGAAATAGCATCTACAATTAAACACATTCTACTGATCACAAAGCACCTACTTATATCAGGTGACATACACCCAAACCCAGGTCCACTTACTACCCCACCCTCAAACAAACAAAACTCTGACCTGCTAATTCTCAACATGAACACCAGGAGCATATCCAATAAACTTTCTGACCTACATGCATTTATAACCCACTACTCCCCAGACATACTAACAATCACTGAATCCTGGCTAAAACCCAACATCCAAAACGAAGTAATCCTGCCACTAGGATACAGTATCTTAAGACTAGATAGAGTAGGCAAGAAGGGAGGCAGAACTGCAATTTTCTTTAAAAATAACCTCAAAATGAAAACTCTAGAAATCCCAATTCACAAGTTTCAAAATGCCGAAATCTTAGGTACAATTCTATACTTAAACAATAACAAAAACATTAATATTCGTTGCTTTTATATTCCACCAGGAAACAACTCCCCTACTATTGAGGAAATATTACAGTGGACCTCAGAGAATTTGCAACAAGAAACTATCTTACTGGGTGATCTAAACACCGACTGGATAGCCTGTAATTCTGACAACCCCACTAATCATATTAATCTCTGTGTTTTTTCACAACTCATTCAAAAACCTGCTAGAGTTGATAAAAAAAACCCATAACCAATCCATTCTAGATTGGACACTAGTCAATAGCCCCCCAAAAAACTACCAGACAGGTTGTCTACCAGATGGTCTTAGTGACCATCTCCCCACTTTTCTCCTATGCAAATGCATCAACATACCCAAGCCCATAACCTTGAGACAAGTTAGAGATGACCGTAAACTAAACATACAGGAGCTACACTCTATTCTAAAACAAATCAACTGGAAACCACTACTAATGCTAGGTTTAGACCAAACTATCAAATACTTTAATAGTACTCTCTTAAATGTCCTCAACAAAGTCACACCCATAAGAAAAATCAGAGTCAAGGCAAACTATGCACCATGGCTGAGTAGGGACACAACAGCCTTACTAAAGTCTAAAGATAAAGCTTGGAAAATCTGGAAAAAGGATAACACTAGCATAGCCAAACAAAATGTCCAGCAACTCAGAAACTCAGGCCATGAAACAAACCAAAGTAGACAAAAAGAACTATTTCCTCGGGGTCCAAAACAAACAGTCAAAAAACCCCCAAAAGTTTTAGAATGCTATCAACTCCCTTCTAAAACCAGGAAAAATTACCATTCCAACCCCCTCCTCAGACAACAATGCCAAAGACATAGCATCCCAATTTAATCACTATTTTACAGAATCCATCCTAACGCTGTCCTCCCAGTTATCCAATAACAACCATACACATATGCCTACCCAATGCACCGACAATATCCTCTCCTTTGCTTTCTCTCCAGTTCCCACTTCCACTATTAAAAAACTCATCCTAAAACTCAAGCCAACCACCCTTGCTCCTGACAGTCCATCGGCCAACTTCCTAAAAATTGCTGCTGATACCCTATCTTACCCAGTTTCTATCCTCATCAGCCGCTCCATACAGGAAGCCTACATCACCCAGCTCTGGAAAGTTTCATATATTATATCACTTCATAAAGGTGTCAATTCTTATGAATTCTCAAACTACCATCCTATTGCCATTCTATCCCCTTATCTAAACTGCTTGAGAAATGTATTCATTCTCAAGTCATGAAATTCCTAAACACACACAATCTTCTCTCCTTCACACAAAATGGCTTTCGGCAAAATCACAGCACAACTGCTCTCCTCTCTTTTACCAGCCAGGTCAACCTTCACAGAAATAACAATAATTTTGTTTCTGCAATATTTTTAGATCTCTCAAACATTTGATATGGTCTCACAATCCAAACTTCTAGACTCCCTGGCCACCCCATCCTTTGCCCCTGCCACTATTGCCTGGTTTAAAAGCTATCTGTCACATAGGCTGCAATCAGTTCAATGGCAAGGCATGCAATCTCCTTTACTCCCAACTATGATAGGCATACCACAGGGCTCAATTTAGGCCCACTACTCTTCTCCATATTTACCAGCAATCTACACACCTCCATATAGCATGCCTCCCTTATACAGTATGCTAATGATTCGACTCTTATCTGCTCTGCTCCATCACTTTCCACGCTACAACTCACACAAGAATCCTTCAGTTCTGTAGAAAGTTGGATTACTGATATCCAACTAATCCTAAACCCAAATAAGACAAAATTGCTACTTTTCACCCCCAACAAATCTATACCTACCCCCTATCCTTTTCAATCTCTTCCAAAAATGGTACCATCATATCTTCCTCTGACCATACCAAACACATCGGTGTAGAAATTGACAGTAACCTACTCTCTGATGTCAACATCTCACAAACCATAAAAAAGGTCCACAAAAAATGGGAACCCTATATCTTAAACAACTCCTCTCAGAACAGGCACGGATCACTCTAGCCCAAACCCATCTACTTTCCACTCTGATGTATGCCGTTTCAATTCTTACCCAAGTCAGAAAACTTGATCTCACCAGACTTGAATCATATTACAATAAAATTGCCAAGTTTGCTAACATCTCCACCGTCAGAACCCATCACTGTCAATCTCTAAGGGAACTACAATGGTTAGAACTTCCCCAGCTACTCAGTTATTACCAGCTAATCATTGCCTTTAATATTGTTAGACATCCTGAAAAAGCCCCAGCACTAAGCCAATTACTTTCTCCATACAGAATTAATCGCCCTCTCCAATCTACTGAGAAATCCCTCCTCTGCATCTCTAAAGCTAACAACTCAGGGAAAGGTCTTTTTTCTCATGCCATAGCTAGATCCTGGAATAACCTCCCCCCTTCTCTGACCTCTGCCCCGACTAACACATTTCAAAAATGCTCTCAAATCACATCTTATGAATACATAGCTATGTCCATACATCACATGAATCTTACAATCTCAGCACACTTTACACCCTCCTTCCTGCTATCTCTACTGTATATATGCTACAATTAGGTATCTTACTGTCAACTTGAAATTGTATAATATGTCATGTCTAATCATACGATTTTTTTATTCTTTTATCCTATCTCACTAATCAATGTTAAAGCTTTGATGTATGAGACTCTCTATCTTTGTAAATTTACTCACTTACTGCTGATGCGTTTAGACTGGATTGTATGAGACTTTTTATGTCTGTACTTACCTCAATTGTCACTATTATATTATTGTTTGAATTACCATGTTGATGTTAATCTAATTGTGGAGCATTTCTCCTCGGGCCTCTGCTGTAAATGGACCTGTGTCCAGGTGGACTATTCTGGTAAACAAATGTAAAATAAATAAATAAAAATAATAAAAATTGGACATCTGCATAGATATAGTACTGAGCAAAGAGCCCTTTTTTGCAGAGGAAATACTATTGCATGTTACCAATCTGGAACATGAGAAAATTGATATTTGATAATACTGAAATAATTTACTAATATAGTGAGATGTAAAATAAATTAAACAAAAACTGTAATAATGAATTATATCCAAACACATTACTTGGGGTCATGACAAGTTGAGATACTTAATTGGAAACCTATTGTTTAGGAGTGTAATGAGTTGGCAGACTTTAAAAGATTCCCTGTGGAGTACTCTGTCAAAAATACTGGGTGAACAAATTATTATAACTAAGGAAGTGATTTTTTTTTGAGCTGTGATATAGAATTGGAATTGGTTAGACATAGTAAGCCCTTGCCAAGTAAAATTCTGACGGCTGCTAAAAAAGCAGTTACTAGAAAACGGAAATCCAAGTGTAAACCAACCTTACTAGAAGTAGTGAATACAGTAATAGACAGAAAAAAAAACTGGAAGTGGGATCTTTAGGAAATGGTAGGAGCACATTACATAGAAAATACATGCATAATAATGTTCTGGAGGAGGAACGAGGTTTAAAAGAAGGCAGGAATTGAATGAGCTTATGTAATGCTTGACTGACAATGACTGTATAGATTATAAGTGATGTATAATGTTTGCAGCTGAAAATATGGCACTATGGTTTGTTTTCGTTTATATAAATGTATGCTTGCCTATGTAAAAAGTGGTAATCCAATAAAGATTTTCTTGTTTAAAAAAATAAAGATGTGATATTTGGGAATTTGGCTGAAATGGGATGTTGAGCATGTAGCGGCATGTAAGTGTATGGAATTTGATGTTAATGGTCCCTAATAATAAGACACAAGACCTTAAGATGTTTATGGTCCTGTTGTTTTATGTAGGAAAGGCTTATCTGCATCAGCCAAGAGATGACATGTGGAAGACTATAAAAGAAATGAACGAGTTTTTTTTTTTTGGGGGGTAACGAGTGAAAAAGGGTGTAATGGAAAAAATAATGTTAACAAAGAAACAGGGTAATTTGGGACTTATGAGGCATACTATAACACCACCCATCTTAGATTAACAATATATCTTTCTGTGAAATACATTTTTTAGGTATTCTTAGTAGAAAACCATACCATAGGACCTTCAAAGTGACCTAATTGTGCCTAAAATCACATTGCTAAAGTAACTTTATAATATAAACACTTCTGAAGCACTTTTCCTGTCAAATTTCCAATTACCTGACCCCACAATTCCATCTTTGTCAGTATGAGTGCAAAAAATATGCTGAGAATAAAAATAGAACGGTGCAATAACAAGAAACTACTAAAAAACAAAGTGGTATCAGAACTAACACAGCTGAAGGTAAAACAAAGAACTTTAATGCACACAAAAGACAGTAAGCACTTTCACGATGTGCTCTCACCGCTTCATCAGACTGTTCTCAACTAGTAACAAAAGCCCTTAAATAGCATAAGTTAATCAGTCAATTAAGACACTAATCAAAGCAATAAAAAATATATAAAAACAGTCCTATACTTAGTGTTTGAGAGGTCTAGCTTTTAAAAAAGGCTTAAGAGAGACAACGTCATTATAGGTTCATAGGTTCATAGGTTCATACTAGGTTATCTGCCCTGGGGCAATTATAAGCCTAGCCCGATTCTGTATGGCTTACGCCACCCCTTGATTTGAGTTTACTGTGCCCTTTTTAAGGTTTAGTTTACTGTGCCTCTGTCTAATAGTGACACGGGAGTAATCCCTGGGACAAACCTACGATCCACCATCCACTTATCGAGATTCTTCTTGGAGAGATTCAGTGAGGTGCTCTGCCTCACATGAACTGGAATTCTATTCCAGAGCGAAGGGAGCCTCTGGGTTATGAACCTGTCCCTCCAGCAAGTTCTATTTATTTCTGTGCTGAGGTTCAAGTCCCTCGAGCGTGTGGCTCTAAGGGATTTAGATTTACTGAGGTGGAGCATGTCCATTAATTCTGGATTTGACATAGCTTTGTATGTCAGGCATAGATCGCCTCGAAGTAGGCGGTATGCAACTGAGTAGAGCTGGAGTTTTTAACCGAGCAGCATATGGCATCTGTTTGAGACCCTTGATCCTCTTGGTGAGATACTTTTGGGGTCTTTCTAATTGCTGCAGGTGTCGGGTAAGGTACATCCCAAAAGGGGCATTGTATTCTATGATGGGCCTGATGAGGGATGAATAAAGGGCACAATTACCTCTCTTGATCTAGATGTGAAACCCTTCGTGATGAGGTGGGCTATGTAGAAGGTCTTTCTAACCACTTTGGCAATGTGGTTTTCAAAGGAGAGATTGCTATCAACTTGGGTCCCCAGGTCCCTAATAACTTTCTCTGTACTTAATGGGTTTCCACCTATGTGGTAATTTGTGGGCACATTGTTTTTGCCAAAGGGTATGACTATACATTTTTTGGCATTTAGCTTTAAACCATGGCGCTGGCACCAGTTATCTGTCTCTGTGAGACCTTTTTGAAGGATGTTTGTGTCAGCTGGAGAGTTGATTATGGCGCCCAGTTTGCAGTCGTCTGCGAACTTGGTGAGCCATAGTCCTCCCACGTTTGCCTGTACCTCGGAAAAGTATATACTGAACAAGAGTGGTCCCAGGACAGAACCCTGTGGGACGCCACTTGTGACCAGTTTTGAGTCTGACATGGCTCCAGCAACTCTCACTCTGTGGGTTCTGTCTTTGAGCCAGTTTGCGACCCATCTTGTGACACAGGGGTTTATATTTAAGCTGGATAGCTTATCTATGATGCCCGAGTGGGGTATTGTGTCAAATGCCTTTGCAAGGTCCAGATAGGCTGTGTGGACTACCTTCCCTTCATCTATGGCTTTGGTGACTGTTTCAAAGAAGTCAACCAGGTTCAAAAGGCAGGATCTGCCCTTGACAAAGCCGAACTGGGTAGGATCTAGTGTCTGTAGGTCCCCAATGTCTTTGTTTATGAGCTCCATGATGATCCTCTCCATAGCCTTGCAGACTAAGCTAGTCAGGCTTATGGGGTGATTGTTTCCAGGGTCCGTAGAGGCTCCACCTTTGTGGAGTGGGACCACTGTTGCTGTACGCCATTCTGTGGGCACATATCCTGTAGTGAGGCTGAGATTGTATAGCTGTTTTATTTGAGGGATTAGTTCCTCTTGTAGTTCATGTAGGACGCAACCTGGGACACCATCTGGTCCCATGGAAACAGTGTTTTTTGCTTTGGAGAGGGCAGCCTTCACCTGAGCATCTGAGATGTTTGGGAGGCAACCCTCTGCCGGGATAGATACTTGCTCTTTTGGGGCGAAAGGGGTGGAGAAGTTTGCACTGAACCTGTCTGCCAGGATATTGGCGATGTCTGTGGGTTCAGTGTATTTTTTGTCATTTAGAATCAACTCAGAACAAGTCTGGGAGTTGCATTCCAGGTTTCTAACATAACTGAAAAAACCTTATGATTGTCTTTGGTGTCCTGTGCAATTTTTCTCTCGAAGCTGGCCTTGGAGGATTTTATGAGGGATCGTAATTTTTTGCTAGTACTGATCAGAGATGCCTTCCCTATTAGGGATTATGCTCTATCATATAGTAGCTTCCTCCTTCTGTTGTACAGTTTATTTATAGCAGGGGTCCACCAGACTGGACGCCTGCCTTTGGATGATTGGGTCTTGGTTTTGTTTGGGATAGTATGATCCATGCATTCCTGGAGATGTCCATAGAATGCATTTATATAGGATTCTGCAGTTTGGGCCGTAGTTTCCACTGGCCCTGGGGCCTTGAAGGATTCCACTTCGGTTTTGAGAAGTGAGAAGTTCGCTTTTGAGAAGTTTTTCACTGTGGTTTTCTGGGCTGGGGGTGGGGTCGGGATGTGGACATCCAGTGAAATTAATTTATGGTCTGATCTTACCAATGAGGGATATACTTCTGGTGTGGAGCATAGAGTCCCCATGTTGGTAATGATCAGGTCTAGTATGTTGTCCCCTCTTGTGGGAGTGGTGACTAGTTGTTCCATAGCATTTGAGTTTATAATTTCCAGGAATCTTTGGGCTAAGGTGCTGGGGCTTGAGTAGTGCTCCCAGTCAATGTTTGGGTAGTTGAAGTCGCCCAATATAATGGTGTTCGGAGAGATCTTCATGTTCTTCAGTGTTTTCAGGAAAGCCGAGTGGGATTCCTGACTTTGAGAGGGTGGTCTGTAGGATGCTATAAACTGAAAAGCAGTCTTGCCCACTGTTAGTTGCACATGGATGGTCTCCGTTGCCCGGTGCAATGCCACTAACCTGGAGGTGTGGATATCCTTGATAAATATGGAAACTCCCCCTCCTTTTGTGGTTCGGTCCGGGTTTTGGGGCTGAAAAGCATGATATGAGGTATAACCTGGTAGTGCTGGGGTGCTCTCTGGAGCCTTGAACCAGGTTTCTGTCACTGCACAGATATCGATGTTCTCCATACTGAGGAGAGCTTCGAGTGCATGCATCTTGAGGTTAAGACTTCTGGCGTTTAGCAGCATTACCCTTAGTTTCTTGTTCCTTGTGCTGTCTATGGGGGTGGGTTTGACTTTTGAGCCTTGCCTAAAAAAGGCAGTATGGGGGTGGCAAGAGCCTTTGCCAATATCCGAAAGCCCAGTGGTGACAGGTGCAAGCCATCCCTAGCGAAGCAACGTGGCTTGTCGAGCATGTCATCCCAGGCTGACAGACACTGGATCCCCTTTGAATGACACCAAAATTTTAGCCAGTTGTTAAAATCGATCATTTTGTCTTTGTACTGTGGCTTCATTCTAGGTGAGGGTAAGATGCTGCTCAAGGTCAGGGTCATACCAGCCTGGGCTACATGATCAGAGAGCTCATCTATGTCTCTTTTCATGTAGTCCAGGGAGGTATGTCTCAGGTCATTTACACCAGCATGTACAATGACTGAGTCATATTTGTATTTGCTTTGGAGTGACCTGAGTGCTTGCGTTATGTGTCGGATCCTAGCACCCGACAGGCAGCTCACCGTGACCTTCTCTTTATTCAGCCTGGTGAGCGGGACGTCAGTGTGTCTGACAATAGAGTCACCTATAACAAGAGTATCAGGTGTGTTATTCAGCCTTAAGGGCTGTGGCTGCTTGGCACACTGACTTTGTGGGTTATGTGCTGTGTGTGTTTTGTTTTGAGATAGCGTTTGCTTGGATGTCTGCTTTGGAGGTCTCTGTTGCTTAGGTAGATTTTTATTTAGAGCCTCTGAGTATGTTTTTGTGTATTTATGTGTTTGGTTCGCTGATGTGGTGGGACCATGTGATACTGGAATTGTGTTGTGTGAGGTTACCTTCTCCTCCTGACTGGTTATACCAATTTTGAGATGAGAGAGCTCAGCCTCCAGTTTGGCTAAATAGTTGCATCTCGGGCATATATTTGAAACTGTTTGGAGGAGGAGAAGGTTGTCCGTGTACATGAGACAGTTGTAACATTGCCTCAAAATTCCCAGATTCACCAGCTGGACTGGAGAGGAAACCATTGATTGACCTTTGGACATGCTAGAGTAATAGGGAAACTGAATTTAAGACGGACCAATAGAGGACAGGGTAATCGTAGAGAGTATAAGAGTAAGTAGTGCTTATGGTTTAATAGTGCTAACTTGCAGGATTACTTAATTGGACCAGTGAAGGGCCTTAGAATGAGAATGTGGTGTTTAAATTGAGAGATAGAGTAGTTCTAAGGGAAAAAGTGAAGAGCAGACTTTGTGGAGCCAGGAGTAGTTTAAACCCAATTAGGCAGTGCTGCCCGCTGTTGTGCTATGCACAAAAACGTGCAAAACCGCGCAAAAGAGGGTTTTAAGAGAGGAAGATGAAGGAGTTTTGGAATTGACCCAAAATGGCCAACAAAACTACAGTTTCAAGTCAGTAACCACTCCCACAGGGGCAGGCAGGCTGCTCAATGTTTTTCACTGCCACTGATCAACAGAGAGACTTCCCTTTAGCCCAAGCAAAAAATGGCCTCACAGAAACTTACAAACAGTTCAAGAACAGCAAGCCTGTAACTGAACTTTTTTAAATCTCAGAAAAGTGGGAAAAAAGCAAGATTTTTTTTGTTTTTTTTGTTTTTTCAGAGATAGCAGAGGTTCACAAGTATCAACAATTTATAACAGTGCAGTAAATGACCCCACACAAGAGTGCTAGGCCAAAGACAGATAAAATGCAAGTTTTGAGAAAAAAACGATTTTAAAAATAAGTGCAAACAGGAAATTCAGTAAACAGCTCCAGGTTGTGCTCTAAATACAGTTACTAATGCAGAAATCAAATTTAACAAGCCACAAAATGCTCAAAATATGCGGCTATGCAGAAAAACTTAGCAAATAAACAGAAGACCTGGTGTCTTATCAGCATTAAGAGACAGCAGGTCTTAATGACGTTGTCTCTCTTAAGCCTTTTTTAAAAGCTAGGCCTCTCAAACACTAAGTATAGGACTGTTTGCCGTGCTTTGTATGTAGGCATGAGTAATAGACAACTCAAAGACAGGGTGTTGGAATATCAGAGAGACATTAGAAACAGGAAAGACAGTGATGCTCTTGCTAAGCATATTATGTGCTATGGACAGGAACATAATTTTAAATTCCTTGTGCTAGAGACCATTCCTGAGAGTCTAAGAGGGGGAGACCTTAGGAATTGCACAGAATCTGCAGAGCAAAAATGGATTCTGTCTCTTAATGCTGATAAGTCACCAGGTCTTAATGACGTTGTCTCTCTTAAGCCTTTTTTAAAAACTAGACCTCTCAAACACTAAGTATATGACTGTTTTTTATATATTTTTTATGCTTTCTATATGTTTTATTTGCCTGTTTTCTAGTTGTGATTTTTTTCCTTTTAGATAATTGTTGCTTTGATTAGTGTCTTAATTAACTGATTAACTTATGCTATTTAAGTGCTTATGTTACTAGTTGAGAACAGTGTGATGAAGCGGTAAAGCACTCACTCTCTTTTGTGTTCATTATCATATATAATCATATATAAATCTCAAAATGCATGCGCTCGAAGCACTCCTCAGTATGGAGAAAGTCAACATCTGTGCAGTAACTGAAACCTGGTTCAATGCTTCACAGACAACCCCAGCCCTACCGGGCTACAACTCATACCACACATTTCGGCCACAGAACATGGACCGAAACACAAAAGGAGGGGGTGTATCCATATTCACCAAGGATACCTACACCTCCAGGTTAGTGGCGCAGCATGATACCTCCAAGATTATCCATGTGCAACTAACATCAGGCAAATCTGCAATGCAAATTGTGGCCTGCTACAGATCACCTTCCATGACCCAGGGCCACCACTCCGCCTTTCTGGAGACACTGGAAAACATGAAGGTCCTACTGAACACCCTGATACTGGGCAATTTCAATTACCCTACCATTAACTGGGAAAACTACTCAAGTACAAACTTCCAGGTCCAGCGCTTCCTGGAATTTATCAACTCAAATGCCCTGGATCAGCTGGTAAACTCCCCAACCACAGGTGAAAACATATTGGACCTAGTCATCACAAACATGGGCGACAGGTGTTCCACACCAGAGGTCTACCCATCACTGGTTAGATCAGACCATAAACTAATCACTCTGGATGTCCACACCACACCACCACCACCAACCAAGGAAACAACAGTGAAAAACTTTTCTATAGCAAACCTCACCTTACTTAAGACAGAGGTGGTAAGTTTCACAGCCTCTACATTAAAGGATAACAGTGTCCAAGATGCAGGAACCTTTACAAATGCACTCTATGAGCACCTACAAGGATGCATGGATCGTGCCATCCCTAGCAAAACCAAGACTCACTCCCCTAAGAGAAGGAAACCAGTCTGGTGGACCCCTGCCATAAACAGGCTATACAACAGAAGGAGGAAACTAGTTCAGAAAAAAAGCAAATCCCAAGAAGAAAAGACATCCCTGATCAGTATCAGTAAAAAACTAAGGTCCCTCATAAAATCCTCCAAGGCTAACTTCGAAAGAAAAATAGCCAAGGATTCAAAAGATAATCACAAAGCCTTCTTTAGCTTTAGAATCAAAGTGGCAACTCGCAGATATGCTCTGAGCTAGTGCAAAATAGCACAAAATATACTGAACCCACTGATATTACCAACATCCTGGCAAATAGATTTAGTGCAAACTTCACCCCCCTCTCACCCCCAAAAGGGCCCACAACAATACCGGAAAAGTGTAGTGTCCTGGAAATCACAGCTGCACAGGTGAAAACAGCCCTTTCAAAAGCCAAAAGTACAGCGTAAATGGGGCCAGATGGTGTCCCAGGCTGTGCCACGTAAATGGGGCCAGATGGTGTCCCAGGCTGTGTCTTCCATGAACTACAGAATGAACTAACCCCCCTCACCTAAACACACTGTTCAACCTCAGCCTCTCCACAGGCTATGTGCCCATAGAATGGCGTACATCAACGGTTATTCCGCTCCACAAAGGAGGGGCCAAAACTTACCCTGGTAACTATCGCCCTATAAGCCTGACTAGCCTGGTCTGCAAGGCTATGGAGTGCATCTTTATGGGACTCATTAACAAAGACATTGGGAACCTCCAAACACTTGACCCAACCCAGTTCGGCTTTGTTAAGGGCAGATCATGCCTACTAAACCTGGTTGACTTCTTCGAGACAGTCGCCAAAGCCATAGATGAGGTGAAGGTAGTTCACACAGCCTACCTTGACCTCACCAAGGCTTTTGACACCATTCCCCACTCAAGAATTATAGAAAAACTCAGCAGCGTGAATATAAACCCTTATGTCACGAGATGGGTTGTCAACTGGCTTACAGACAGAACTCATACGGTAAGAATAGCGGGCTCCAGGTCTGATTCTAAACCAGTCACAAGTGGTGTCCCACAAGGCTCGGTCCTGAGATCCCTACTGCTCGGCATATACTTCTCAGAAGTACAGGCAAGCACAGGAGGACTATGGCTAACCAAGTTCGCCAATGACTGCAAACTGGGAGCCATAATTGACTCTCCAGCTGACACAGACATTCTCCAAAAGGGCCTTACTGAGACGGACATCTGGTGTCAAAGTCATGGTCTCAAGCTAAATGCCAAAAAATGCATAGTCATCCCGTTTGAGAAAAACAAAACACCCATGAATTACCACATAGGTAACAGCCCCCTTAATACAGAAGAGGTAATAAGAGATGTGGGGACCCAGGTAGATAGTAATCTCTCCTTTGAAAATCATTTTGCCAAAGTAGTTAGGAAATCCTTCTATGTAGCCCATCTGATTACTAAAGAGTTCACATCTAGAAATAAAGAGGTTATAGTGCCCCTCTATCCGTCACTCATCAGACCCATCATAGAGTACAATGCCCCATTTGGGATGTACCTCACAAGACACTTCCAACAGCTGAAAAGATGACGAAAGTACCTCACCAAGAGGATTACTGGCCTCAAACATATGTCCTATGCAGCCAGACTGGAAAAACTCCAGCTGTCAGTCGCATATCGCTTACTCAGAGGTGATCTCTGCCTGACTTAAAAAGCCATGTCCAACTTAGAAGTGATGGACATGCTTCACCTAAAGAAATCCAAGTCAGTGCGAGCCACTCGCTCTAGTGAGCTAAACATCACCACAACAATAAATAGAACATGCTGGAGGGATAGATTCCTGTCACAGAGACTTCCCATGCTTTGGAACAAAATTCCTAACTACATTAGGCAGAGCCCCTCACTAACACTCTTCAAGAGAATCCTTGACGAGTGGATGGCTAACCGAAAATACACCCCTGGGATCACTTCATTGGGTCTTCTTGACAGAGGCTCAGTTAATTAATCAATGGGGTGGCGAAAGCTGACACACTCTAGCTAGGCTTATAAATGCCCTCGGGCAGATAGCCAAGTACCTACCTATGAACCTATTAAAGTTCTTTGTTTTACCTTCAGCTGTGTTAGTTTCTGTACATTTTTTGTCAGTATGAGGTTTTCCTCTTCTTGCCTTCTGCACCAATTTATTGCTTTTTTACCGTTTTCAATTGAATTCAGCTGCTTTCTAAAACTGGAGATGGCTTTGCACAGATGAACTGATCACCAATTATTTTATGTATTATTTTATGTATTGGCACAAAAAATACACAGGCAATAAGAACTCAGTAATATGAAGCTTGAGCTGCTGCATGTGCAGCCCTTGTTTGCTGCTTGTAACAATGTAACAATATACTAGCATTCCTAGACAGGAGCATAAACACACACACACACACACACATATATCTATCTGTCTATATATATATATATATATATATATATATATATATATATATATATATATATATATATATATATATATATATATATGTATATATATATACACATACATACATGCCCCTTTCATTCAATTCACTTGTACAGTAACTTTTATTTGATTAAAAATGGAAGTGATTTCCTTACCATCGTGGCCACATTTACTCCATTGAGAACAATTTTAACATCCTTTCTGGGTGAGTAGTCTGAGCAAAAACACCATCTGGCATGTATACACAGAGATGTAGGGTTCGATCCTGCACTCTGATTACTTTAATCCTGCATTCTGAGTATGGACCAGATAGTTTCATGCTTTTTTCATATTGTATTTAGTTTTCACTTAGCAGTCCTGCTTCCAGTTTTATCTTCCTCCTTCTAAAGGCAAGCTGTTTAGGGTATGTTATCACCTGTTAAAAAAACAGAAGTCTCTAAAACTGTTTTGTGAAGCTGTTC
The DNA here is from genome assembly GCF_019279795.1 of Protopterus annectens. Lineage (NCBI taxonomy): Eukaryota > Metazoa > Chordata > Ceratodontiformes > Protopteridae > Protopterus > Protopterus annectens. The sequence goes on from NC_056740.1 coordinate 483,622,438, forward strand.
TCTACAGATACTGTATAAAGCTACTTTTGACTGAGCATGCTTTATCCATATAAACAAATACTGAATGACATTTTGTTAATGAGATGTACTAGCTAAAGGAAGGATAAATAAACTAAGCAAATAATAGCTGATCTCTCCAGAGTGAGACTTCATGATAAATTATCACACTTTTGCACCATATATACCAAATGAATGCTAAACAGAAATTATGTTTAAAATAAATATATTTTTTCTTGGTTCCTTCCCTTGATGAAGCAGAGCCAGTTCACTCATCCTCCCTAAAGAGTTTATCAGGAGCTGAGACGAGAGATATAAAGAGCATGTGCCATCATTCAAGCAGCCATGAGATTGTGCTATGTCTTCCTGGCAACCTGCCAATGTGAGCATTTTGAATGGCCTAAGCCCATCTTCTAGGAGATAGAAGAGGGGCAACTGAACTGTGTCACCATGGTAATCCATAATGCCCTTCACTTTTGGGTGCATGCTTCTGTACACTTGCTGCGAAAGCTGCCATAAGTTGTTTACTTAGCAACCCTAATGTCTGCCTCCAGATCCCTCTCAGCATTGCCCCTTCTCCTTTGAAAGGTAGCAGTAGTGAGTGCAGCCAGGTCTGCCCCCCCCCCCGGATGTGTTGCCCATCCTCCCTGCTAATGCTGGCAAGTTCCTAAACTGCTAGTCTTTCTTGGGTTACCTAAGCAGTAGTCAGGGCTTTGTCCCTCTGCTACACCAGTGCTGGTATGTTTAGTGTATTTAATAGTAATTTACATTAAGTAGGCTTGTATTTATGTTAAATGTGCAGCATATTGTGTCAGTGAGACCTGTACTTACATTAACAGTTCAACGAGTTGTAGGAGGGAGGCCAAACAGATGTTATATGTTGAAACAACCAATCCTGGTACCAGTTCATAGGTTCATAGGTTGGTACTAGCCTTTTGGCCCTAGGGCCTGTACAAGCCTAGCCATAACAATTCCCTGGCTATTTATTCCCACAATATTTACTTCCCCGGAGCCCTGGCTAGCAGAGCAACTGACGTGATCCCCAGGGAAAATTTCCTATCTCCCATCCAGTCGTCAAGGTTCTTTTTGAAGAGGGCCAAGGAGGCGCTCTACTTGACATGCATGGGCAGTCTATTCCAGAGTATGGGGAGTCTCTGGGTCAGGATCCTATCCTGCCAGCATGTTTTGTTCATTGTTATGACAAGGTTTAGGTCCCTGGAGCATGTGGCTCTGATGGATTGGGATTTCCTTAAGTGTAGCATGTCCAACAGCTCTGGGTTTGACATGGCCTTGTATGTTAAGCAGAGGTTGCCTCTGAGTAGATGATATGTGACAGAGTATAGCTGTAGGTTTTTTAGTCAGTCAGCATAGGGCATCTGCTTTAGGCCTGTGATTCTTTTAGTGAGGTGTTTCTGCATCCTTTCCAGTTGTTGCAGATGTCTTGTGAGGGACATACCAAATGGGGCGTTGCACTCTATGATGCGTCTAATGAGGGATGAGTACAGTGGGACAATAACCTCCTTTTTTCTGGATGAAAAGCCCTTAGTGATGAGGTGTGCCACATAGAAGGATTTCCTGACTGATGTGGTGATGTGGTTATCGAAGGTGAGACCACTGTCCACCTGTGTTCCTAAGTCTCTTATCACACTTTTGGTGTTTAGTGTACTGCCACCTATGTGGTAATTCATGGGTACATGTTTTTTTCCAAAGGGGATAACTATACACTTCTTGGCATTGAGCTTGAGCCCATAGCTCTGGCACCAAGCATCTGTTTCTGTAAGGCCCTTTTGTAGAATATCCACATCATTTGGGGATTCAATAATGGCTCCCAGTTTGCAGTCATCTGCGAACTTTGTTAGCCAGAGTCCCTTAATGTTGGCCTGTACTTCAGAGAAGTAGATGCCAAACAAGAGCGGTCCCAGGACTGAACCCTGAGGTACTCCACTTGTCACTTGTCTGGAGCTGGATTTGGAGTCAGCTACTTTTACAGTGTGGATTCTGTCAGTAAGCCAGTTGGCAACCCATCAAGTGATGTAGGGATTTATGCCCAGCTTAGTAAGTTTATCTATGATTCCAGACTGGGGGATGGTGTTGAAGGCCTTGGTGAGGTCCAGATAGGCTGTGTGGACCGCCTTACCCTCGTCCATGGCTCCGGAGACTGATTCAAAGAAGTCAATCAGGTTCAGGAGACATGATCGGCCCTTCACGAACCCACACTGCATAGGGTCCAGTGTCTGAAGGTTGCCAATGTCTTTGTTTATAAGTCCCATGATAATACGTTCCATGGCCTTGCAGATCAGGCTCATCAGACTGATGGGACGGTAGTTCCCAGGATCCAAGGTGGATCCCCCCTTGCAGAGTGGGTTACCAGTGTCATTCATTGTACTGCATTAGCAAGCAAGTCGGTCACACAACAATGTGTAAGAATGCCAACTTTGCTGAATATGTAGGGTAAACAGTCAAGTGTAATTTCCACATAGCTAGTGTTTCAGCTCCTCACAGATTGACTTGTATACAAATCATACTGTACATCATGTAAACTAGAAAAAAACAACCTGATTTCTTATTAGTTCTGTTACTGTTAAATGGTGAATACTAAAGTAAGGTACTAATTGAAAAATAAACTTAAAAAAAATAAAAAATAGGCTATTAATAAAACACATTACTATAAATTTTGTTAATAAACAGAAAACTTGGCTAATATAGTGCATCTCTTTCTGTCTATAGATGTAAAAACAAACACTGTTGTGGGTTACTCTGTACAAGCTCCACTTGTGGGTTTATTTTGTGACTTACTCTGGGCAAGCTCGACTTGTGGACTTATTTTGTGACTTAGTCTGTGCAAGCTCCACTTGTGGAGTTATTTTGTGACTTGCTCTGTTCAAGCTCCACTTATCACTTATTTTCTGACTTAGTCTGTGCAAGCTCCACTTGTGGACGTAATTTGTGACTTACGCTGTGCAAACTCCACTTGTGGGTTTATTTTGTGACTTGCTCTGTGCAGGCTCCACTTGTGGACTTATTTTGTGACTTACTCTGTACAAACTCCACTTGTGGATTTATTTTGTGACTTGCTCTGTGTAGGCTCCACTTGTGGACTTATTTTGTGACTTACTCTGTACAAACTCCACTTGTGGATTTATTTTATGACTTAGTCTTTGCAAGCTCCACTTGTGGACTTATTTTGTGACTTAGTCTGTACAAGCTCCACTTGTGGAGTTATTTTGTGACTTGCTCTGTTCGAGCTCCACTTATGACTTATTTTGTGACTTTGTACAAGCTCCATTTGTGGACATAATTTGTGACTTACGCTGTGCAAACTCCACTTGTGGACTTATTTTGTGACTTATGCTGTGCAAGTTCCACTTGTGGAGTTACTCTGTGCAAGCTCTACTTGTGGGTTTATTTTGTGACTTACTCTGTGCGGGCTCCACTTGTGGATGTAATTTGTGACTTACGCTGTGCAAACTCCACTTGTGGACTTATTTTGTGACTTATGCTGTGCAAGTTCCACTTGTGGAGTTACTCTGTGCAAGCTCTACTTGTGGACTTGTAGTGCTGTAAGACTTTTCAGATCCCTCTTGCCTCACCATCCTACATGTTGTGATGTGGGTTTGCTACATTGTACCATGAGTTATCTAAATGTCCACCAAGTGGGCAGAGTTTGTATGCTCCCATCTTGAGCTAAGCTGCTTAGATAGTCACCACAGGCAGTGTCTAAGGATCCACAGCAAATTGCCAAATCTGTGCTAGAATCTGCATATGCTGGAACACATTTAGATTGATGCCCATTATGAGATTAATATGTGTCATCAAATTTCACTGAAATACTCTACAAGCACTCTGAAAAGGTACCCACTTTAAAATGCCAAACAGAGGGAAAAAAAACAAACTATGCAAAATGCAGTAGCCATTCTACATTATACCCACACAAAAGGGTAAATGAATATAATTTTCTCCCTGTATTGATGAAACATTAGAGTGTGCACACAAGGGAGAGCTAAAATATTGTGTTTAAGAGTTCATGTTGTTTGTTTTGCAGGCAAGGACTTTTCACACATTTGTTATATGGTAACACTGAGTTGTAGTGTTTGGTGCATCATTATATCTAATTCCTAGGCTATGAACTGGCTCAGACCAATTTTTCGCATGACTTGAGTGTTGTTTTTCAAGTCCTCATTGGAGCTGGGAGGAGGGTTATCTGGGTGAACATAAGTCTACCACAGTGCTTTATGGTGTAGAACATCAACCCTTCTATATAGACAAAATTAACTTGTGAGCTTAAGGTGACCATGCTGTGGTGTGCCTCACAAAAACTATATACCTGCTGGTGGAGCAGAAGACCCTCAGATTGCCAGCCAGTGTTTTAGCTCTCCCTGTGGCAGCATGTATAACTTAAGGGGCCACAGTACATGTGAACCAGGGTTCTAATCCAGCAAACACCACATTTTGATGGGAGATTGGCATACTGGTTAAGGTGCTTATCTTGCAGACACAAGGTGCAGGGTTTGATTCTCACATGGAGTAATTGGCTAGGCTTCAAATGGTCCACAAAGGCAGTTAGCCTAGTACTAATCTATGAACCTATGAAATACATAGTGACACACATATACAGACAGACAGAGGCACACACACACATCTGTAAAGTAATACATACAGATATCTTTAATCACTGTTTAAGAAACAAGATAAAGTAAAACATGCATATGTTATCCCATATTATTGTAAATATTTGTCTTGTAATAAACTGTAAAATGCTTGTATCTACTGCTATGTTAACTTGATTGTAACCTGACAAACACTTTTTGTATTTGTAACCTTATACATTTTGTTATAATGTATCTGTCTTTGGAGCTTTTCTCCCGGGCCTCTACTGAAAATGGACATATATCCAGTTAGACTAGCCCGGTCAACAAATGTAAAATAAAATAAAATAAAAATAAATACAGATATCTTTAATCACTGTTTAAGGAACAGGGAGTAGCTTGAATGTAAAAACCTCCAAACTGCAAAAAGATTATATAATAAAAAATGAAGATGTAAATAAAGAACTCCAACCCAAGGGTGAGCAGTCAGAGTCAATTCTGTTCAATTGAAAAATAATTTACTTTACAGATGTGGTTTATAATGGAATATACAGTCAATCTGCAATAGTAAATTGTTGTCAGAGGCTATAATCAATCATTCCCTGCAGTGGAATGGAAATATATTAAGACATTCCCCCAGGATCAATACAGATTTTTCTAAAATCTTTCCTTATAAAGACCAGTAAGTTCCAGTTAATTGTAGAACCACAGTATGGGAGAGAAATGAGAGGCCTCCACCACTGAATACGTCATTAATTAATTTAGAGTGCTGGACTGAGGTACAGCACTTAGCTTGAAGTCAACGTTGTTAGATATGAGCTCTCGTCTGTTGTCTGAAGCAAAGCACCATCGTAAATAACCTCTAATGAATTTGATTGTCTTCAAGGCTGCCAGTTAGAATGATGTGAAGCAGTTTTGTAGTAAAAGCAGAGGAGTTCTAATATTTAAGCATCTTATTCATTTAACAGCAATACGACTAGCAAAGCATCTAGGAATCATCTTGGACCAAAATGATAGGATCAAGTGACAAAGCTAATAATTCCTTTTCTGTCTGTTTGTCTGTTTGTAGAAATGTTGCAGGGGGAAAAATATGTTCCATTCAAACTCACTTTACATAATAAAATTTTGTAGATTTATCTTCATGATGCTATGAATCACCTTATACTTTGATCAAATTTGTCAAGTCCAGCAAATCAAATTTACTCTATATACACTTATAGTTATCAGCCTTGTCAAGCACATTTCTCAACCCAGGGTCATTTGAAATACTTACAAAGCTAGTTTGCTGTATCTGCTTTAAAAACTAGGATGCCCCAACTACTGTCTTGTCATACATTGAATCACCTGTAGGAGGCACTACTGTCACTCCAAAGCACATTCCATTTTGTTGCATAGTTCAACTTTCACCTTTCACCATTCTGTCTATACATTACTTCAGCCTCCTTCATGAGTCTTTCTTATTTTGTTAATTCTTCGTCTTGACCCTGTAACTACAAAGGCCATGCCAGTTATGTTGCAGTGATGGGTAGAAGAAGGCTCTATTCCTTATTCAGGAATGCAAGATGGCACAGTGGTGCAGTGGTAGCATTGTTACCTCACAGGAAGAGGTTCTCCGGCTCGATTCTTGGCTGGGGTGCCTTCTGTGCAGAGTCTGCATGTCTTCCCTGCGTTCATGTGGGTTTCCTCCCACATTCAAAGACATGCATCTGAAGTGTTTCTCCCTAGGCCTCTGCTGAAAATTGGCTTCATTCAAAGTCAGATTTTCCCGGTTAACAACTGTTAAATAAATAAAATATGCTTTGTCAAAGGGCTGGAAAAGCATTATGATTAAACAACTCTGAAAGCTGGATGAGTCACTTCATTCAGAAGGTAATAGGGCATGCCTTTCCATGTCAGAAGTTCAAACCTGCTGCACTGCTGCTGATGAAATATTAGTAAAAAATATATACACACAAAGTCCAAACAGCCACTTGTGTAAATGAGACGCTGGAGCAACAGATAAGTAGAATTATACACACAGCACCATCCAGCGTAACAGCCATCAGCAATGAAAAGTCAGACCACTGCTGAAATATTTTATGAAGGTCTGAAGAAGTGGTGTTTGAGACCATGAAAATGCTAACCATATTCACTGTTTTTACCAGTTGTTCTACTATTAAACCTGCTTTTGGATATTTCAGCAGTGGTCTGACTTTTCTTTGCTGTTGGCTGTTACGCTGGACGGTGCTGTGTGTATAGTAGTAAAAAAAAGTTTCTACTATTCATTCAGGGGAATGGTAATGTAATATTAAATTGTGCTTAATGGCTCACAGCATGAGATTAGTAGCAAACCTTGGAAGTTGGGATACTGCACACAAGGGTCTTCTGAGCAGACAGCCTTCCAGCAAAGTATATTTAAAAATCTGTTAAAAATAAGCACTAGGATTTTGTGAGCACGCAGCCTTACAAGGTAAGGTGTATCCAAAAGTGTTCAAAAAAGTGAACACAGTGATATGATATTGTGAGCACAATGATGTTGTTGAGCACACAGCATCTTGGTAAAATATATATAAAACTGTACTCTGTTTAAATGTTTACTCTATTTGAATGTACTTTATGTGTGATATTTTTAGACCTGTTAATTGTTATTCAACCTATTCTATATAATGATGTTACTCAAATTGTTGACCTGTGCTATGTTATCTGCTGATTTTATTTTTGCAACTATTGTAATAATTTGTAATTTTTCTGGAGCGTTTCTGCTTGGGTCACCACTGAAAATGGGCCCCTGGCTCAGCTGGAGTAACCCAGTTAACAAATGTCAGTACAAAACTGTCTTTTGGCTTTTCCCGGTTAGGGGTCACCACAGTGGAACTCTGGTCCACTAATGATTGGCAGTGAATTTTTGCAGTGTCGAGTTGCCAGCCCGGCACCCAACCTTCAACAAAGGCACACTCACACATGCTTGCACCTATCTGCATATCTTTAAATTCACTCGACCACGGGGAGGACATGCAGACTCTGCACAGAAGGTGCTGCAGCCGAGAATTGAACTGGAAGGCCTCTTGCTGTGAGGCGACAATGCCAACCGCTGCACCACTGCGGCCTATAACAAAAAATGTCAATAAATAAAAGAA
>NC_056740.1:483630636-483720636 GCF_019279795.1 Protopterus annectens
CATTTGCCCTCTGCACTGACTGATCAAAGCCTATACCATAGGAACCACCATAGCATTAGCCCTCTGCACTGACTGATCAAAGCCTATACCATAGGAACCACCATAGCATTAGCCCTCTGCACTGACTGATCAAAGCCTATACCATAGGAACCACCATAGCATTAGCCCTCTGCACTGACTGATCAAAGCCTATACCATAGGAACCACCATAGCATTAGCCCTCTGCACTGACTGATCAAAGCCTATACCATAGGAACCACCATAGCATTAGCCCTCTGCACTGACTGATCAAAGCCTATACCATAGGAACCACCATAGCATTAGCCCTCTGCACTGACTGATCAAAGCCTATACCATAGGAACCACCATAGCATTAGCCCTCTGCACTGACTGATCAAAGCCTATACCATAGGAACCACCATAGCATTAGCCCTCTGCACTGACTGATCAAAGCCTATACCATAGGAACCACCATAGCATTAGCCCTCTGCACTGACTGATCAAAGCCTATACCATAGGAACCACCATAGCATTAGCCCTCTGCACTGACTGATCAAAGCCTATACCATAGGAACCACCATAGCATTAGCCCTCTGCACTGACTGATCAAAGCCTATACCATAGGAACCACCATAGCATTAGCCCTCTGCACTGACTGATCAAAGCCTATACCATAGGAACCACCATAGCATTAGCCCTCTGCACTGACTGATCAAAGCCTATACCATAGGAACCACCATAGCATTAGCCCTCTGCACTGACTGATCAAAGCCTATACCATAGGAACCACCATAGCATTAGCCCTCTGCACTGACTGATCAAAGCCTATACCATAGGAACCACCATAGCATTAGCCCTCTGCACTGACTGATCAAAGCCTATACCATAGGAACCACCATAGCATTAGCCCTCTGCACTGACTGATCAAAGCCTATACCATAGGAACCACCATAGCATTAGCCCTCTGCACTGACTGATCAAAGCCTATACCATAGGAACCACCATAGCATTAGCCCTCTGCACTGACTGATCAAAGCCTATACCATAGGAACCACCATAGCATTAGCCCTCTGCACTGACTGATCAAAGCCTATACCATAGGAACCACCATAGCATTAGCCCTCTGCACTGACTGATCAAAGCCTATACCATAGGAACCACCATAGCATTAGCCCTCTGCACTGACTGATCAAAGCCTATACCATAGGAACCACCATAGCATTAGCCCTCTGCACTGACTGATCAAAGCCTATACCATAGGAACCACCATAGCATTAGCCCTCTGCACTGACTGATCAAAGCCTATACCATAGGAACCACCATAGCATTAGCCCTCTGCACTGACTGATCAAAGCCTATACCATAGGAACCACCATAGCATTAGCCCTCTGCACTGACTGATCAAAGCCTATACCATAGGAACCACCATAGCATTAGCCCTCTGCACTGACTGATCAAAGCCTATACCATAGGAACCACCATAGCATTAGCCCTCTGCACTGACTGATCAAAGCCTATACCATAGGAACCACCATAGCATTAGCCCTCTGCACTGACTGATCAAAGCCTATACCATAGGAACCACCATAGCATTAGCCCTCTGCACTGACTGATCAAAGCCTATACCATAGGAACCACCATAGCATTAGCCCTCTGCACTGACTGATCAAAGCCTATACCATAGGAACCACCATAGCATTAGCCCTCTGCACTGACTGATCAAAGCCTATACCATAGGAACCACCATAGCATTAGCCCTCTGCACTGACTGATCAAAGCCTATACCATAGGAACCACCATAGCATTAGCCCTCTGCACTGACTGATCAAAGCCTATACCATAGGAACCACCATAGCATTAGCCCTCTGCACTGACTGATCAAAGCCTATACCATAGGAACCACCATAGCATTAGCCCTCTGCACTGACTGATCAAAGCCTATACCATAGGAACCACCATAGCATTAGCCCTCTGCACTGACTGATCAAAGCCTATACCATAGGAACCACCATAGCATTAGCCCTCTGCACTGACTGATCAAAGCCTATACCATAGGAACCACCATAGCATTAGCCCTCTGCACTGACTGATCAAAGCCTATACCATAGGAACCACCATAGCATTAGCCCTCTGCACTGACTGATCAAAGCCTATACCATAGGAACCACCATAGCATTAGCCCTCTGCACTGACTGATCAAAGCCTATACCATAGGAACCACCATAGCATTAGCCCTCTGCACTGACTGATCAAAGCCTATACCATAGGAACCACCATAGCATTAGCCCTCTGCACTGACTGATCAAAGCCTATACCATAGGAACCACCATAGCATTAGCCCTCTGCACTGACTGATCAAAGCCTATACCATAGGAACCACCATAGCATTAGCCCTCTGCACTGACTGATCAAAGCCTATACCATAGGAACCACCATAGCATTAGCCCTCTGCACTGACTGATCAAAGCCTATACCATAGGAACCACCATAGCATTAGCCCTCTGCACTGACTGATCAAAGCCTATACCATAGGAACCACCATAGCATTAGCCCTCTGCACTGACTGATCAAAGCCTATACCATAGGAACCACCATAGCATTAGCCCTCTGCACTGACTGATCAAAGCCTATACCATAGGAACCACCATAGCATTAGCCCTCTGCACTGACTGATCAAAGCCTATACCATAGGAACCACCATAGCATTAGCCCTCTGCACTGACTGATCAAAGCCTATACCATAGGAACCACCATAGCATTAGCCCTCTGCACTGACTGATCAAAGCCTATACCATAGGAACCACCATAGCATTAGCCCTCTGCACTGACTGATCAAAGCCTATACCATAGGAACCACCATAGCATTAGCCCTCTGCACTGACTGATCAAAGCCTATACCATAGGAACCACCATAGCATTAGCCCTCTGCACTGACTGATCAAAGCCTATACCATAGGAACCACCATAGCATTAGCCCTCTGCACTGACTGATCAAAGCCTATACCATAGGAACCACCATAGCATTAGCCCTCTGCACTGACTGATCAAAGCCTATACCATAGGAACCACCATAGCATTAGCCCTCTGCACTGACTGATCAAAGCCTATACCATAGGAACCACCATAGCATTAGCCCTCTGCACTGACTGATCAAAGCCTATACCATAGGAACCACCATAGCATTAGCCCTCTGCACTGACTGATCAAAGCCTATACCATAGGAACCACCATAGCATTAGCCCTCTGCACTGACTGATCAAAGCCTATACCATAGGAACCACCATAGCATTAGCCCTCTGCACTGACTGATCAAAGCCTATACCATAGGAACCACCATAGCATTAGCCCTCTGCACTGACTGATCAAAGCCTATACCATAGGAACCACCATAGCATTAGCCCTCTGCACTGACTGATCAAAGCCTATACCATAGGAACCACCATAGCATTAGCCCTCTGCACTGACTGATCAAAGCCTATACCATAGGAACCACCATAGCATTAGCCCTCTGCACTGACTGATCAAAGCCTATACCATAGGAACCACCATAGCATTAGCCCTCTGCACTGACTGATCAAAGCCTATACCATAGGAACCACCATAGCATTAGCCCTCTGCACTGACTGATCAAAGCCTATACCATAGGAACCACCATAGCATTAGCCCTCTGCACTGACTGATCAAAGCCTATACCATAGGAACCACCATAGCATTAGCCCTCTGCACTGACTGATCAAAGCCTATACCATAGGAACCACCATAGCATTAGCCCTCTGCACTGACTGATCAAAGCCTATACCATAGGAACCACCATAGCATTAGCCCTCTGCACTGACTGATCAAAGCCTATACCATAGGAACCACCATAGCATTAGCCCTCTGCACTGACTGATCAAAGCCTATACCATAGGAACCACCATAGCATTAGCCCTCTGCACTGACTGATCAAAGCCTATACCATAGGAACCACCATAGCATTAGCCCTCTGCACTGACTGATCAAAGCCTATACCATAGGAACCACCATAGCATTAGCCCTCTGCACTGACTGATCAAAGCCTATACCATAGGAACCACCATAGCATTAGCCCTCTGCACTGACTGATCAAAGCCTATACCATAGGAACCACCATAGCATTAGCCCTCTGCACTGACTGATCAAAGCCTATACCATAGGAACCACCATAGCATTAGCCCTCTGCACTGACTGATCAAAGCCTATACCATAGGAACCACCATAGCATTAGCCCTCTGCACTGACTGATCAAAGCCTATACCATAGGAACCACCATAGCATTAGCCCTCTGCACTGACTGATCAAAGCCTATACCATAGGAACCACCATAGCATTAGCCCTCTGCACTGACTGATCAAAGCCTATACCATAGGAACCACCATAGCATTAGCCCTCTGCACTGACTGATCAAAGCCTATACCATAGGAACCACCATAGCATTAGCCCTCTGCACTGACTGATCAAAGCCTATACCATAGGAACCACCATAGCATTAGCCCTCTGCACTGACTGATCAAAGCCTATACCATAGGAACCACCATAGCATTAGCCCTCTGCACTGACTGATCAAAGCCTATACCATAGGAACCACCATAGCATTAGCCCTCTGCACTGACTGATCAAAGCCTATACCATAGGAACCACCATAGCATTAGCCCTCTGCACTGACTGATCAAAGCCTATACCATAGGAACCACCATAGCATTAGCCCTCTGCACTGACTGATCAAAGCCTATACCATAGGAACCACCATAGCATTAGCCCTCTGCACTGACTGATCAAAGCCTATACCATAGGAACCACCATAGCATTAGCCCTCTGCACTGACTGATCAAAGCCTATACCATAGGAACCACCATAGCATTAGCCCTCTGCACTGACTGATCAAAGCCTATACCATAGGAACCACCATAGCATTAGCCCTCTGCACTGACTGATCAAAGCCTATACCATAGGAACCACCATAGCATTAGCCCTCTGCACTGACTGATCAAAGCCTATACCATAGGAACCACCATAGCATTAGCCCTCTGCACTGACTGATCAAAGCCTATACCATAGGAACCACCATAGCATTAGCCCTCTGCACTGACTGATCAAAGCCTATACCATAGGAACCACCATAGCATTAGCCCTCTGCACTGACTGATCAAAGCCTATACCATAGGAACCACCATAGCATTAGCCCTCTGCACTGACTGATCAAAGCCTATACCATAGGAACCACCATAGCATTAGCCCTCTGCACTGACTGATCAAAGCCTATACCATAGGAACCACCATAGCATTAGCCCTCTGCACTGACTGATCAAAGCCTATACCATAGGAACCACCATAGCATTAGCCCTCTGCACTGACTGATCAAAGCCTATACCATAGGAACCACCATAGCATTAGCCCTCTGCACTGACTGATCAAAGCCTATACCATAGGAACCACCATAGCATTAGCCCTCTGCACTGACTGATCAAAGCCTATACCATAGGAACCACCATAGCATTAGCCCTCTGCACTGACTGATCAAAGCCTATACCATAGGAACCACCATAGCATTAGCCCTCTGCACTGACTGATCAAAGCCTATACCATAGGAACCACCATAGCATTAGCCCTCTGCACTGACTGATCAAAGCCTATACCATAGGAACCACCATAGCATTAGCCCTCTGCACTGACTGATCAAAGCCTATACCATAGGAACCACCATAGCATTAGCCCTCTGCACTGACTGATCAAAGCCTATACCATAGGAACCACCATAGCATTAGCCCTCTGCACTGACTGATCAAAGCCTATACCATAGGAACCACCATAGCATTAGCCCTCTGCACTGACTGATCAAAGCCTATACCATAGGAACCACCATAGCATTAGCCCTCTGCACTGACTGATCAAAGCCTATACCATAGGAACCACCATAGCATTAGCCCTCTGCACTGACTGATCAAAGCCTATACCATAGGAACCACCATAGCATTAGCCCTCTGCACTGACTGATCAAAGCCTATACCATAGGAACCACCATAGCATTAGCCCTCTGCACTGACTGATCAAAGCCTATACCATAGGAACCACCATAGCATTAGCCCTCTGCACTGACTGATCAAAGCCTATACCATAGGAACCACCATAGCATTAGCCCTCTGCACTGACTGATCAAAGCCTATACCATAGGAACCACCATAGCATTAGCCCTCTGCACTGACTGATCAAAGCCTATACCATAGGAACCACCATAGCATTAGCCCTCTGCACTGACTGATCAAAGCCTATACCATAGGAACCACCATAGCATTAGCCCTCTGCACTGACTGATCAAAGCCTATACCATAGGAACCACCATAGCATTAGCCCTCTGCACTGACTGATCAAAGCCTATACCATAGGAACCACCATAGCATTAGCCCTCTGCACTGACTGATCAAAGCCTATACCATAGGAACCACCATAGCATTAGCCCTCTGCACTGACTGATCAAAGCCTATACCATAGGAACCACCATAGCATTAGCCCTCTGCACTGACTGATCAAAGCCTATACCATAGGAACCACCATAGCATTAGCCCTCTGCACTGACTGATCAAAGCCTATACCATAGGAACCACCATAGCATTAGCCCTCTGCACTGACTGATCAAAGCCTATACCATAGGAACCACCATAGCATTAGCCCTCTGCACTGACTGATCAAAGCCTATACCATAGGAACCACCATAGCATTAGCCCTCTGCACTGACTGATCAAAGCCTATACCATAGGAACCACCATAGCATTAGCCCTCTGCACTGACTGATCAAAGCCTATACCATAGGAACCACCATAGCATTAGCCCTCTGCACTGACTGATCAAAGCCTATACCATAGGAACCACCATAGCATTAGCCCTCTGCACTGACTGATCAAAGCCTATACCATAGGAACCACCATAGCATTAGCCCTCTGCACTGACTGATCAAAGCCTATACCATAGGAACCACCATAGCATTAGCCCTCTGCACTGACTGATCAAAGCCTATACCATAGGAACCACCATAGCATTAGCCCTCTGCACTGACTGATCAAAGCCTATACCATAGGAACCACCATAGCATTAGCCCTCTGCACTGACTGATCAAAGCCTATACCATAGGAACCACCATAGCATTAGCCCTCTGCACTGACTGATCAAAGCCTATACCATAGGAACCACCATAGCATTAGCCCTCTGCACTGACTGATCAAAGCCTATACCATAGGAACCACCATAGCATTAGCCCTCTGCACTGACTGATCAAAGCCTATACCATAGGAACCACCATAGCATTAGCCCTCTGCACTGACTGATCAAAGCCTATACCATAGGAACCACCATAGCATTAGCCCTCTGCACTGACTGATCAAAGCCTATACCATAGGAACCACCATAGCATTAGCCCTCTGCACTGACTGATCAAAGCCTATACCATAGGAACCACCATAGCATTAGCCCTCTGCACTGACTGATCAAAGCCTATACCATAGGAACCACCATAGCATTAGCCCTCTGCACTGACTGATCAAAGCCTATACCATAGGAACCACCATAGCATTAGCCCTCTGCACTGACTGATCAAAGCCTATACCATAGGAACCACCATAGCATTAGCCCTCTGCACTGACTGATCAAAGCCTATACCATAGGAACCACCATAGCATTAGCCCTCTGCACTGACTGATCAAAGCCTATACCATAGGAACCACCATAGCATTAGCCCTCTGCACTGACTGATCAAAGCCTATACCATAGGAACCACCATAGCATTAGCCCTCTGCACTGACTGATCAAAGCCTATACCATAGGAACCACCATAGCATTAGCCCTCTGCACTGACTGATCAAAGCCTATACCATAGGAACCACCATAGCATTAGCCCTCTGCACTGACTGATCAAAGCCTATACCATAGGAACCACCATAGCATTAGCCCTCTGCACTGACTGATCAAAGCCTATACCATAGGAACCACCATAGCATTAGCCCTCTGCACTGACTGATCAAAGCCTATACCATAGGAACCACCATAGCATTAGCCCTCTGCACTGACTGATCAAAGCCTATACCATAGGAACCACCATAGCATTAGCCCTCTGCACTGACTGATCAAAGCCTATACCATAGGAACCACCATAGCATTAGCCCTCTGCACTGACTGATCAAAGCCTATACCATAGGAACCACCATAGCATTAGCCCTCTGCACTGACTGATCAAAGCCTATACCATAGGAACCACCATAGCATTAGCCCTCTGCACTGACTGATCAAAGCCTATACCATAGGAACCACCATAGCATTAGCCCTCTGCACTGACTGATCAAAGCCTATACCATAGGAACCACCATAGCATTAGCCCTCTGCACTGACTGATCAAAGCCTATACCATAGGAACCACCATAGCATTAGCCCTCTGCACTGACTGATCAAAGCCTATACCATAGGAACCACCATAGCATTAGCCCTCTGCACTGACTGATCAAAGCCTATACCATAGGAACCACCATAGCATTAGCCCTCTGCACTGACTGATCAAAGCCTATACCATAGGAACCACCATAGCATTAGCCCTCTGCACTGACTGATCAAAGCCTATACCATAGGAACCACCATAGCATTAGCCCTCTGCACTGACTGATCAAAGCCTATACCATAGGAACCACCATAGCATTAGCCCTCTGCACTGACTGATCAAAGCCTATACCATAGGAACCACCATAGCATTAGCCCTCTGCACTGACTGATCAAAGCCTATACCATAGGAACCACCATAGCATTAGCCCTCTGCACTGACTGATCAAAGCCTATACCATAGGAACCACCATAGCATTAGCCCTCTGCACTGACTGATCAAAGCCTATACCATAGGAACCACCATAGCATTAGCCCTCTGCACTGACTGATCAAAGCCTATACCATAGGAACCACCATAGCATTAGCCCTCTGCACTGACTGATCAAAGCCTATACCATAGGAACCACCATAGCATTAGCCCTCTGCACTGACTGATCAAAGCCTATACCATAGGAACCACCATAGCATTAGCCCTCTGCACTGACTGATCAAAGCCTATACCATAGGAACCACCATAGCATTAGCCCTCTGCACTGACTGATCAAAGCCTATACCATAGGAACCACCATAGCATTAGCCCTCTGCACTGACTGATCAAAGCCTATACCATAGGAACCACCATAGCATTAGCCCTCTGCACTGACTGATCAAAGCCTATACCATAGGAACCACCATAGCATTAGCCCTCTGCACTGACTGATCAAAGCCTATACCATAGGAACCACCATAGCATTAGCCCTCTGCACTGACTGATCAAAGCCTATACCATAGGAACCACCATAGCATTAGCCCTCTGCACTGACTGATCAAAGCCTATACCATAGGAACCACCATAGCATTAGCCCTCTGCACTGACTGATCAAAGCCTATACCATAGGAACCACCATAGCATTAGCCCTCTGCACTGACTGATCAAAGCCTATACCATAGGAACCACCATAGCATTAGCCCTCTGCACTGACTGATCAAAGCCTATACCATAGGAACCACCATAGCATTAGCCCTCTGCACTGACTGATCAAAGCCTATACCATAGGAACCACCATAGCATTAGCCCTCTGCACTGACTGATCAAAGCCTATACCATAGGAACCACCATAGCATTAGCCCTCTGCACTGACTGATCAAAGCCTATACCATAGGAACCACCATAGCATTAGCCCTCTGCACTGACTGATCAAAGCCTATACCATAGGAACCACCATAGCATTAGCCCTCTGCACTGACTGATCAAAGCCTATACCATAGGAACCACCATAGCATTAGCCCTCTGCACTGACTGATCAAAGCCTATACCATAGGAACCACCATAGCATTAGCCCTCTGCACTGACTGATCAAAGCCTATACCATAGGAACCACCATAGCATTAGCCCTCTGCACTGACTGATCAAAGCCTATACCATAGGAACCACCATAGCATTAGCCCTCTGCACTGACTGATCAAAGCCTATACCATAGGAACCACCATAGCATTAGCCCTCTGCACTGACTGATCAAAGCCTATACCATAGGAACCACCATAGCATTAGCCCTCTGCACTGACTGATCAAAGCCTATACCATAGGAACCACCATAGCATTAGCCCTCTGCACTGACTGATCAAAGCCTATACCATAGGAACCACCATAGCATTAGCCCTCTGCACTGACTGATCAAAGCCTATACCATAGGAACCACCATAGCATTAGCCCTCTGCACTGACTGATCAAAGCCTATACCATAGGAACTACCATAGCATTAGCCCTCTGCACTGACTGATCAAAGCCTATACCATAGGAACCACCATAGCATTAGCCCTCTGCACTGACTGATCAAAGCCTATACCATAGGAACCACCATAGCATTAGCCCTCTGCACTGACTGATCAAAGCCTATACCATAGGAACTACCATAGCATTAGCCCTCTGCACTGACTGATCAAAGCCTATACCATAGGAACCACCATAGCATTAGCCCTCTGCACTGACTGATCAAAGCCTATACCATAGGAACCACCATAGCATTAGCCCTCTGCACTGACTGATCAAAGCCTATACCATAGGAACTACCATAGCATTAGCCCTCTGCACTGACTGATCAAAGCCTATACCATAGGAACCACCATAGCATTAGCCCTCTGCACTGACTGATCAAAGCCTATACCATAGGAACCACCATAGCATTAGCCCTCTGCACTGACTGATCAAAGCCTATACCATAGGAACCACCATAGCATTAGCCCTCTGCACTGACTGATCAAAGCCTATACCATAGGAACCACCATAGCATTAGCCCTCTGCACTGACTGATCAAAGCCTATACCATAGGAACAACCATAGCATTAGCCCTCTGCACTGACTGATCAATGCCTATACCATAGGAACTACCATAGCATTAACCCTCTGCACTGACTGTAAACTCTGCAACAAACTCAACTTTTTATTGCAGTGTGTCATTTATCCTGCCAGTGCTGGGTGCCCCGTCAAGTGGGTTAAATCCTTGAACAATGGTGAAACTGTGTTTTACAAACTTCAGTTTTAATTTTAAAAAACAAGTTACTATTCTCCCACTGTAATTTATCTACGGGCCCAGATACACTTACAGTGACTTTAGGGTGCCTGGTCGCCCAGTATTGGCTATCATCATAGGAATACGGATGACTTTTTAATGTGTACTGTCACATCCATGAAACAAAAATGCATTTTGTTTCAATGTTTTTGAAATGTGCAAGTTATAGTCTTAATTTAAGACACCCATCAATTAATGGTCATAAACTCTATTTTTCAACCAAATATCTACCCATCTCTTGAAGGACAATGAACCATCTGTCTTTCTAATTCAGTAAGATAATGCATTCCACATCAATCCAACTCTGTATTCAAAAGAGTAGTTTCTAGGTCATTTAGCACCTTTAGGGACAACCACAAATTACATATTAGTATTATGTGTCTCTGTAGAATGGTTTATGATTTCAATACCCATAACAGCATAACAAATATTTCATGCCTGATATTTTTAATTGTATCTTGTATTTTTTCAATTTGCACTGAAGGGTTTTCTGCTTAGGCCTCTTATTTATTTATTTATTTATTTATTTATTTATTTATTTGCAGTTGGTTTACCAGGATAGTCCATTGGGCCAAAAGAACCCGTTTTCAATGGAGTCCTGGGGAGAAAAGCTCCAGCACATAAAAACTGAGTTACATACACAAGATAGCTAACTATTATTAAATTATACAAGTAGTGGGTAAAACATTTAGTTCAAAAGTCAAGAAGTATTCAAAAATACAATAAATGAATATTAATGTGATGTACGTGAGCTGAGACAATAAGGTGATAACATAGCAGAGTTGTGTTGGAGAAGGAGCACAACATTACATTACAGTGTAATTATTCAGAAGGAAACAAGCTTTGTTAGGTAAAGTTGAGCCTCAATGCATACAGGAGGTAGGATGACATATATTTATGAGTCGTGGGAGCAAGAACAATCCCATTGGGACCTAAGATGTGAATGAAAGAGATTTTTGAATAGGTAGTGATTAGAGGTGGTACGGATGGATGGTGGGAGTGAGTTCCAGAGACGGGAAAGGTTAGAGGATAATAAGTGTTTACCTGGGGGGGTGAGATGGTTTATGGACTTCTAGTAGGTTTGATTGTTGGACCCAAGACTCTATTTGGAAGGTGCATTTTGAAGGCAGAAGACAGAGAGGGACAAAGAGAGGGGTTGAAAATAAGCTTATGAGCTAAAGTCAGCTGTATATAGTTAAGATGATTAGGTAGTTCGAGCCAATTTAGTTTTTGGAGAGAGGAACAATGGTGGGTGGAGGACCTATGGCTATTAGCGAATTTGGCAATTTTGTTATAACAGGAGGAAAGCTGGCTTTTTAGAGAGGACTGAAGATTAGTCAGTAATGGAGCACCGTAGAGAAGAGAAAAGGGATCTTACATGACCATTTGGATCTCCGCAGTAGCCAAACGCAAATAGGTAGATAAATAAATAAATAAATTAAAATTCATTCTATCCTGAACTCCTTCTGAAGAAACTAATAAGAGCATGAATTAACACTGACACTGTCCCTGACGCTATACCCCCGTTCAAGAGCTTCCTTTCTTATAGATTCATCAAAACCTCTGTTAACCATTTGAAACTTAAGGAACCATTATAGTGAGTCCCGAAATACTGACACTGAATGACCAAAAATGGACTTACATATCCTATGTCTAATGTGTCCATTTCTCAGAATATTCCTTGATCTTAGACTTGGTATATATAAGTTTGGGCAGTGTTGGGGGATTTCACACCATATTGGGTTAAAACTAGCTTGCCCCTGCAAAAAATGAAGTTTAAAGAAGAACAGCGATGCTTGAGATTCGATATTCTGCATTTACAGTCTTTTTTTTATCATTTTTTGACATGTCGGCTCTCGGCATTTCGAATACTGATATTTCAGTAGGGAGCCAAAGCCTCCTCACCTACCACATCTCTTACCGCAGGGGTACTACAGGGATCAGTATTTTCATCATGACTAGTTTCCCTTTATCAGTGACCTCACAGTTCATGTTCCTCAAATACAATGTATCCGCTATGCACATGACATGATCATTTACAGAACCAGGTCATCTCACCTAGAAAATAACTTAAAACGCGTGATCACCAAGGCACATGATATAATCATTTACAGAACCAAGTCATCTCACCTAGAAAATAACTTAAAACACATGATCACCAAGGCACATGACATGATCATTTACAGAACCAGGTCATCTCACCTAGAAAATAACTTAAAACGTGTGATCACCAAGGCACATGATATAATCATTTACAGAACCAAGTCATCTCACCTAGAAAATAACTTAAAACACATGATCACCAAGGCACATGACATGATCATTTACAGAACCAAGTCATCTCACCTAGAAATTAACTTAAAACACGTGATCACCAAGGCACATGACATGATCATTTACAGAACCAGGTCATCTCACCTAGAAAATAACTTAAAACACATGATCACCAAGGCACATGACATGATCATTTACAGAACCAGGTCATCTCACCTAGAAAATAACTTAAAACGTGTGCTCACCAAGAATAATGGCAAACAAATTCATTTTAAATACTAGCAAAACTAAATATTTGATGTTTGACATCAACAAAAGAATTTCTTCACTCCGACAATAATGGTGCATATAGCATAACAACAATGAGCCCTTAGAAATAATACAATACTTCATGCATCTTGGAGTCTGGCTAGATCGAAGTCTGAACTTTCTACATCACACCACCCCCACAAAAACGCAAGGTAAATTCTTTTTTCTTTTGGGTAAGAAGAAGTTCACACTTCCTATCCTCTGAAGAAAGAGATGCATTTGGTCAAAAGTAATACTTGTCCAACTGGAATATGACTTGCTTCTCATAGCCAGTCAATTAGTCAATACATAAACAAATAACCAATCCCCAGACCATCTTCAAGAACTTATGTAGATTTATTTCTGTAGCAACACAAAAGAGAGCCACAGCTCAATTCTAAAAAAAAGCCAAATTGTTTCTAATAAAACAAATATGTGCCCTACTCTAAACATTCATTACTTACAAACCACTCTACCTGAAAATGTTTGCTTTCTTTGCCAGCTGTTTAACTAAGGAATCTACCACATACAACCTCAGCTCATACTGGCCCCCCTTAATGTTCCCCTCACTAAACTTCATAAGACAAATCACTATGCTTCCACAATGATTCTCCCAAGAGTAACATCTGTAGCACCTTCCAAAGAATTCAGACATGAGCTCAAACATTTCCTCTCCAAAGAAACATTATGCAAATATTTCACAATTAAAGGTAATCCATGATAGATATGACCTCCCAACAACATCCATATCCAGTTCTCTGTTATCACTCGACTTTTCTCTTGTGACATCTATGGCAGGCTTCCACCCTCCATCTTTCATAATTCTTTCCCTTTCATCCTTCCTAATTATTTACATTTCCAGCCTCTATCCTTTTCATTTCTTCCCTTGACCTTTCTGTACCCCTCACGCTAATCTCTTTCATTAATTACTGTAGAAATTGAATGAACTACAATTACTAACTAGAGTGTGCAATTTTCTCTTCTAACTTTTTCTGTGTCGGTTGATAATACATTGTAATCTTGATTGAAATCTATACTGGTTTAACCTTTTTGCTTTAATTTCTACTTCTGGGCTAAGCCTTGAAAATGTTCCATGTGGATCAGAGTTCTAACCTGACTAATGAGAATGACTGAATGAATGAATGAATGATTAAATAATTAAATAAATAAATACATTGAGCTAGTATTGTAATACATTAACAGTGCTTGCATATCTTCTTTGAATCAACCAATATTGCCTGCACTGAACAGAGAGGCAATCCAGAGGGCTCAGGTGAAGTCTGATATGCCACCTGTGACCCAGAGGGTCACAGAACTAACAATAAATAGAGCACAAATTATTATTTCGGATAGAATCACTTCAGCTATCAGATCTAGGAGACTTTCTCTCTGATACCCTGTCTGTGGGAGGAAGATGCCTTGTTGAAGTTTCAAGTAGTTTATTCAGTTTACTATCAAAAGCTGGAAATGCACTTCAGTTGATGGAAAGCACAGTTGCAAAGATGCACAATACTGAACTAGAATGCTATGAACTCATAATAAGGAAAGTAATGATTGATTCATTGTTATGAGTTTGGCATTGTGAATGGAGATCGATGCACAGTGAGGATCGGGGAATTTACCCTTTTCCTCAGTGTAGTGCAATCTTGAAGTTGGTGTATATAATTTGCAGGGGTGTGGGGGCACAGCCCCCACCTGGGGATTCAGCTGGTCTTGCCACTCTGCAAAACAGTAACAACATGTGCTGTAGAAGTGACGGCACATTAAACTGCATATCCTGGGTGTCTGACGTCACCTTTTGCTACGTCGAATAATGTCAACTATGGACATCGAAAACATGATATTTGTCATGTTGATGAAATAACGTTATCGTTTTCGATGTTATATTTCATTGTGTTGAACAAACAATAAAGTGCATTTCAAGGTTTTGAAAGTAAACCAATTTATTCAGCTAAGTAGGTATATGGATTATGTGTTTTTGTTCTAAACCTGCAGTGTGGATGATAGCAATGCTGTCATCATCCTGAGTAGGTTTATGGACAATGTGTTCTTGTTCCAAACCTGCATTGTGGATGATATTAGTGCTATCATCACCCTGAGTAGGTATATGGACAATGTGTTCTTGTTCTAAACCTGCAGTGTGGATGATAGCAATGCTGTCATCACCCTGAGTTAGAATGATTGCATCTGCATGATGGTGCATATTTTTGGTAAATATAATGAACAGTAGGGGATCCTGGACTGATCCCTAATGGACTCCCGATCTGGTGATGAACTTACTAGAGATATCATTTTGCCAACTGACAGACTGTTTTCTATTACAGAGCTACCCTTTCAGCCAGGCTAGAAACTTGGCAGTTATTTAGAATTTCTTTTGTTACTATGACTAATGTAGCTTCTCATTTTACACCGTGGGAGGTTGGTTGGGATGTAATTTGGATTAGGGTTGCCACCTGTTCCACTTTGCAAGGGACAGTCCCTCTTTGGGCAGCTGTGTCCTGCAAAAAAAAAAATGAAAAAATGGCAAATGTCCTAAGATTTTAGGACAAAAATATTTCCTATATTTTATGTAATAGTTGCAAAAAACAGTTATTCTGTATCTGAAACACCTAAATGCTATAAGAAACAGAATAAGCAACTGAAATGCTACAAGAATAAGTTTTATTTAGGCAAGAAAGTGAAGTTCTCTCCTTTGTACTGGCCGTGCGTATGTTTTGCCCTGCAAAATCTGGTGTTTGTACCAAAAATGTCCCATTTGGGCATTTGAAAAGGTGGCAACCCTAATTTGGATTGTAGTGAGCTGTTTACCATTATCAGTGCACCTCCATGTTTTTCTTTTTCTTTTTCTTCTCATTAAATCTGTAGACTGCCTCTTCTGGAATTTGAAACTCGTGGCTTTGAATGTGCAGTGTTAAACATGTTTCTGACTACACTAGGATGGCTTTTGTTAATTCATCCTTGCTTGGAATTATGGATCTTATTGCATATGTCTGTGTAACTAATACATGGTATTGTTATAGGTTCGTAGGTAAGTACTAGACTAACTGCCCTTGTGGGGCATTTTAAGCCTGGCCAGATTCCCTTTTTGTGCTCAAATTAACCTTTTCTACTTGGTTAGAGACTGGCCTCACCCATTCCATGGTTGATAATTATATAATAACTCTAATGACAATAACTGGATCATATTGTAGATAATTTGATGGGACCCAAGCATGAGATAAAGCATTTAGGAGATGCCCCTCTGTCTGCTACTAGTGCAGGGGCAGTCCTGGTGTAATTTTCTGATCTCATCCATAGATCAAAGTTGTACTTGAATATGGACAGGGATGAACTTTGTTTTATGTGGCTGGGGAGTTTGTCCCACAGCAGCAGTATCCTCTGTGAGATATACCTTTCCCTCCAAACTGTTCTGTTGATGTTGCAGAGAACGTTTAGCTCCCAAGGCTGAGTATTTCTGATGCCATTTGACTTGCTGATGTGCAGTAAATCCATCAGTAATGGGTCAGATGATGCCTTGTATGCCAGACACAGGTCACCTCTTCGCAGTCTGTAGGATACCAAGTATAGTGAGAGGGCTTTCAGTCGATCCATACAGAACATGCTGCTTAGGCCTTGTATCCTTTTATACCATATACCATTCTTGTGTTTTGGCAGTTTGGTGTAAAATTACAGTGGTTATTTTGATCCTGGGGTTATACTTTCTTAATATTTATTTATCTTATTTTTGAATTTAGCAGGGACATGAGGATGCATTTACAAAATTTTTTTATCCTTTTTATTAGAATGTTGTGTACATTTGTTGTGGTCTGTTTATTGTCAAGGCAGAGTTGAAAGTGCATTGTGTTCATAGTGTAAATAATGTGCTATCAAATAACTGCATCCAAGGCTGTATTTTAAGATTTCCACTGTAGCAATGAAAAACAGCTGCTAAAACGTTTTCATAAAATATTCCATAACATCAACTCTCTGTAACCCAACTTCTGACTGACATAACCAACTTCTACTTAATCCAAGGTGTCTCCCACAAAGATGGAAAGAAGCCTGGATTACACCTATATTTAAAGGTGAGCTAATTAGGCTTCAGAAGGTTTTAAATCCATTTCATCCTTGCTTCCTTTGGATAAAATCATAGGATGTTACATTTATACTGCTATTGGGAGAGACTAGAGATTTATCCACATCTGGCTAATGAACAAAGCAAATTCAACTTTGCTAGCTATACCATTGTCTGATTGTCTAGCTGCTGCTATTGTTTGATTTTGTTTTTATTATTTTATTTATGTTCCTTGTTTTAGTAATAACAGATTTCATTTTCAGAAGTTATTTTCTGTGTGTGGTTTGTGAAGCTATTTTTTTCTATATCAAAGTGAATGTGACATGAATCCCATGTTGTACTTTATTTTTTAATATGTTTTTATCTTTTTCTGTTAAACTGTGAATAGATTTGTTTTTATGTATTTTTTAAGATTGGTTATGGTTTTTCTAGTTTGTGTGTGTGTGTGTGTGTGTGTGTGTGTGTGTGTGTGTGTGTGTGTGTGTGTGTGTGTGACTGAGTGTGTGTGCATGTGTGTGTGTGTACAAGCACGTGTGTGTGTGTCTGTGCATGTGTGAGTGTGAGTGTGTGTGTGTGTGTGTGACTGAGTGTGTGTGCATGTGTGTGTGTACAAGCACGTGTGTGTGTGTGTGTGTGTGTGTGTGCATGTGTGAGTGTGTGTGTGTGTGTGTGTGTGTGTGTGTGTGTGTGTGTGTGTGTGTGTGTGTGGGTGTGGGTGTCTTGAATAAGCAGTGCATAGCTCTAGTTGTCAGGGCTGTTGTGAACTGTGCAGAAGTGTTACTGCTGCCTACTGATTGAACCTTGTTTTATCACTTTGACCTGGAACTAGTCCCTATAATATACAGGAAGGGATTCTTTCAAGTTTGTATACCAGCTAGTGGCACTTTATTGCTAATTTTGTCAATTTTTGTACTGCTTGTTTCAACCAGTGATTTATTTTCTTTTGAAGCACTTTCATCTTGTTTATCTTGTGAAAAAGGCAAATTGGTGGTGTTCTGGTGTGTATGCAGACCAGTCACTAAAGCAAGTGATTGCCTGTTAGTTTTTTG
Source organism: Protopterus annectens (assembly GCF_019279795.1). Lineage (NCBI taxonomy): Eukaryota > Metazoa > Chordata > Ceratodontiformes > Protopteridae > Protopterus > Protopterus annectens. Next base: position 483,649,449 of record NC_056740.1, read on the forward strand.
TGTAGTTTTACGTTGCTCTGTGTTGCTTACCATTTTGCTCCATCTAGCTAGGTTGCTGAGGTGCATATTCGTTTTGACCTGAAACCATTCCCTACAATATCAAGGAAGTGAGTCTGTCAAATATATTTACTGTCTAGTTCTACTTTTTTTGCTAAATTTACTGATTTGTTATTCTGCTTAGTGTGTCAAAATGTTTTGTTTGCTTAGAAAACTTTTACTTTATCTTATGAGAGATGTTCTGAGCATCTCTTCACATGAGGTATTGAAATAAGTAGATATCCTTCTATTCTCATGTTGCAGTACTCATAACAGTAGGGAGTTGCTGCTTGCAGCTCCACCGTCTGGCCAGTATACCAAAGTCTTTGTTTCAGGAGGGTATGTGTGACATCTCTTTCCAGGACCATAAACCGATGTTAGGTATAAAAGTGGTCTGCACGTACCCTCATCAGAATTTTTCTGCCGCAGTGATCATCGGAGGCCCATTTGCCAGTTCCACTTCTGCATCGCATTTCTTCAGATGACTGAATTCCAGATCGTTAAAGACCATATAACTGCTTTTGAACATTACAGATAAGTGCCCTATGGGGTTTTCTTGTTTAATTTGCTTACTGTTTAGACTTACATGTCAGCTAGGAAAGGGAAGTTTGCTTGTGGAAGACAAATTCCTCACAAGGACACACACAATAAGTGTGTTTTTTGTCTAGGCGAGGCCCGCGACCATACATCCTGTCCAATTTGTAAGTCGTTCATCCCCAAGGCTCTCCATAGCTGATTAGAGGCTTTGAATCTATACCTAGAGAACCAAAGACTCTGGCTCTTGGTGTTAGGCATGGAGGGAGGAGTAGGCTCATCTGACGAGCCGCCTTGGAAGAAGGCAAAAAAAAGTTAGCCTGGAATCCCAGGCTGTGCCTCAGGTGTCCGAGCAGGCTCTAGAGGCGATTGTAGACCCGGAGTCCATTCAGACGATGGTTACCAAAGCAGGTCCGGGAACCTTAACGGAAGCCGGGGTGTGGGAAACCGAAGGTATGTCCACTGAGGTAATTCAGCCATCAGAGTCTGATGGCAGAGGGGACCCATGGCTCGCATGTTCGGAAGCCCCTGCTCCTCCAATTCATGCTAGGCTGATGCCTGCTTCTCTTCTGTCTGCTCCTACAACCCCCTTGAAAAGGAAGCAAAAAACCAAGCACTCTGAGCCTCCACAGATGCCTGGTTGGGAATCATTCTGTCAAAGTCTGTTTAAGGTCTTTCAGGCCTTACAAACACAACAACTTCCTCCTTCTCTCATGCCTCAACTACCATGTGTCTGAGGAAGATTACTCCTCTTCTGAAGAGTCCTTCTCCTATGAAACACAGATTGAATTCCCCAAGGAATTCATTACACCAGAGAAGGAGGATTCTATTTCTCCCAAATCCCGTGGAGAAAAATTCAGCTTTGAGGATACTATCTCCTTCATGAGGGAACATTTTAAGTGGCAGGCCTTTGAGGTTTCAGACTCCAAGAAAAGGTACTTTGACCTTTTGCAAATGGTGCAACCATCTTCCTCAGCTGTGCCTCCCTTACTGCCTGCTTTTCAGGATGCCTTCTTAGCTGCTTCACAGTCTCCTGACTCTCAACCCCCAGCAGCTAAATGACCTGATCCATTTTATAGGGTCCCCCAAGACACACAGTTCCTTTTCAGGAGCCCTCCAGCAGATCCAGCTGTTCTAGCTCTTTCTGCAGATAAAACATCTAGACAACTACCTTCTACTGCTCTTTATCCAACTGATAAGGACAGTAAATTTATGGACAGGACAGGAAAAAAGGTATATACCTCATCCACTCTGGCCATTAGGGCCTTGAACTACCCAACAGACTTGGCAAGGTATGTTCTAGATACCATTTCTAAAGCCTCTACCCTTCTGTCTGAGGTTCAGGATTCCCCATCTGAGCACAATTAAACTCACTCCTCTCCACAGCATCCCAAGTGACCTGGCACTCTATTAAGTGCAGCTATGATGCTATGGAAGCTTCATCTAAAGCTGCAGCTTCTGGATCAGTACTTCGACGTTACTTCTGGGTAAGGCTTCAGCCCCTACCCATGGATGTTCAAACTAAACTACTGGATGCACCCTTAGACAATAAGGCCCTTTTTGGGAAAGCTTCTGCTGAGCTTCTCAAATCCCTCCAAGGAAAGGGTAAAGAATTACAGAACCTCAAAGACCTCCTGGTGTTCCCTATTGCTAGGTATCATATGAATTATCCTCAGAAGCCCTCCTTTGTTAGAAGGTAATCTTTTTATTCAGTGCCACAATCAAAGGGACGTAGACAGCCGAGGAAGACTTCTACCCCCAGATTTCCCTCCAGCTCCTCTCTCACACACTTTTGGAACCAGCCTGACCAATCCAGGCCTCCTCCACTGTGACTTACTCCCCCTTGCATCCAGCAACACCCTTATCCCTTCACCTCACCATCTCTCTTTTATCCTGGTGGAGAGAAACAGCAGAACAATGGGTCCTCTCCATTATCCAGAGAGGATATTACATGACTTGGTGGATGCTCCCACCTTTCCAAGATATTTCCCAACCACCAAAAAAAAAAACAAATCTACCTGTTCCCACCCATCATTCATCAACTTCTAAATCAAGCCACCATAGAACCAGTGCCTACCCCTCTAAGAAACACAGGTTTTTATTCCAGAATTTTTCTGGTACCAAGGAAGGAAGGTCATTGGAGACCTATCCTGGATCTATCCTTTCTAAACCTCTTCCTCCACATTCCCAGTTTCAAAATGATCACCTTAACACTTCTCTTGCCTATGATCCCACCTTCAGGCATCCATGGTAGCACTAGATCTCAAGGATGCCTACCTTCACATCCCCATTCATCCAAATTACAGGAAATTCCTCTGATTTTCTGTAGGCTGCTGTCATTTTCAAATCTATGCATTACCTTTTGGTCTCTCCAGTGCCGCTGTCATTTTCAATTCTCTGCATTACCTTTTCATCTCCCCAGTGCCCCCAGAGTGTTTACAAAGTGTCTATCCCCTTTCATTGCTCATTGCAGGACCCAGGATATACAAATATACCCATACTTGGATGACCTACTCATCCTTCATCAAGACCACCAACTCTTACGTCTTCATTTAGAACAGGTGTCGAACACCCTCACTCTTCTGGGGTTCACGCTAAATGTATAAAAATCTCTCCTGATCCCCTCACAGGACTTTATTTTTCCTGGGGGGCAGACTCCACACAGACTGCATGAAAGCCTTCATCCCAGACCAAAGGATTCAGGAAATCTGCCTGTACTTCAATCAGATTCTTACCCAAAATGCCCTGACAGCTCGGGAATTCCTGAGAGTTTTAGGCCACATGGCATCCCTCATGCCCATGCTGCCTTTGGCAAGACTACACATGTGCAAAATTCAGTGGGTGTTAAAAAACCTATTGAGCCAACACTCCCGACCCTTGGACTCCCCACTTCCACTTCCCCTGTGCCTAAAAAAGGAGATCCAGTGGTGGATATCTGCAATGCAGACCAACCCAGAGACCCACCTTCAGATTCCCGCCCCACAACAACAGCTGTCCACAGATGCTTCAGATCTGGGCTGGGGTGCAGTGTTACAAACAAACCAACAGCACCTCTCAGTACAAGGAAAATGGTCTACTCTAAAGAAAAAGGACCACATCAACATCATGGAAATGAGAGCACTGCTGTTAGCCTTTCTAATATTCAAGCCCTCTGTCCTGCCAGGAACCCTAAAAGTAATCACAGACTATATGACTGTCCTGTGGTACATAAACAAGCAAGGGGGGACCAGGTCCTACCCACTATGCAGCCTGTCCATCCAGATATGAACCCTAGCTGCTTCTCTCAGGGTCCACTTATTAGCCATGTATATCCCCTCAGCAGAGAATGTTATGGCAGACACACTCAGCAGAACCTCTTCCCCCTCTCATGAATGGATGCTTCAGAGAGAGGTTTTCCTAGACATGATACACAGGTGGGGGTATTCCACAAGCAGACATATTTGCCTCTCCACTCAATAGGCTGATGGCCAACATCTGCACAAGGAACCCACATCCACAAGCTTGGAAAGTGGATGCCTTCTCCTTCTCATGGGGGGGGGGTGTACCTATACACCTTCCCCCTTTACTCCAGTTCAAAAAGTCCCCCTAAAAATTCAGAAGGCAAACCAAAAATCCTACTGATGACCCCTTTTTTTCCAAGACAGCATTGGTTCCCCTCCTACATTCTCTAGCCAAGGGCAATCACCACAGGTTACCCCACCATGTAGACCTACTCACACAGAACAAGGGATCACTACTACACCCACAGGTGAACAACCTAAAATTTACCTAATCCCTTACAGACACCTTTATTCAGAGGACATGCTCAATGTTCTGCAGGAGGCCAGAAAACCTAGCCCTAGGAGAAACTATGTAGCTAAGTGGCACAGATTCTCCAATTAGTGTCATAGGAACAACCAGGACCCCCTCACTACTCCCATACCAAGGGTTCTATCCTACTTGTGTGAGCTACTCCAATCAGGACTAACATATTTTCAAATCAAAGTCTATTTGTCTGCCATTTCTGCCTGTCTGCCCATTTCACCCCCTCTGGCATCCAGACTAGAAGTCAGACTTTTTCTGAAGGGTGTCTTCCACATCAAACCCCCATGAAACCTCCCCCCAGTGGGACCTAAACTTTGTATTAGAAAAGCTAACCTCACCCCCCTTTGAACCAGCACACTCTGTTTCCCTGAAACTATGCACACTGAAAACAGTCCAGCTAGTAGCCCTCACCTCAGCCAGGAGAGTCTCAGAGATCCAAGCCCTTATGGCCACCTCTCCCTACCTTGTTTTCCACAAGGACAGAGTAGTCCTCAGAGCCAATCCTTTCTTCATGCCCAAGTTAGTTAATGAACTCTCATTGAATCAATCCATCAACCTACCATTTTTTTGCCCTCATCCACAAAATGCCTCAGAAAGGACCCTACATTCCCCTGGATGTACACAGACAACTTTGATATTACTTAGACAAAACCAAAGATATCAGGAAGTCAGATCAGTTATTTCCTTCCATCCCAGAGCCCTAGGGAAAGCTGTCTCTAAGCAGACTATTGCTTCATGGATCAATAAGTCCATTTCCTTGTGCTACTCCTATCATGGGAAATCCTTACAAGATATTATTAAACCTCATTCTACCAGTGCAGCTGCTTCCTCTACTACCTTTTTCAAAGGCATAGACACCTCTTCTATTTTAGAAGCAGCTACTTGGACCTCAGTACACACCTTCACCAAACACTACAAGCTGGACTTAGCATCCCGTGCTAGTGCAGGATTTGCTAGGACTATCCTACAGGGTCTACTTTACTATAGGACCCCTTCCTCCTCCTCCCAGGTTCATACTTAAAGCTCTGGTACTCTCCCTACTGTTATGAATACTGCAACATGAGACTAGAAGGACATAGAAAATAGTTGTGTAAGTACTTACCATAACCTTAGATGTCCTTCTCTTCTATGTTGCATTATTCAGTCCCATCCACCTATCCCCTGTCTCTTTCTGACTACTACCCCAGGTATCACCTGTGGGCACATTGCCATCATCTCCCCTGGTCTCAACCTACACAGCCGTCCTACTGCCCTGGGACTGGCCTACATGTAAGTCTAAGGGTCTCATATTAGGACCCTCCTGGTCAAACCTTAGAAGCACTACTGTATGCAGCAAAACAATCCTGATGAGGATATGTGCAGGCGTCACTTTTATACCCAACGCCGGTTTATGGCCCTGATAAGGGATGTCAGGTCACATGTACCCTCCTGCTACAAAGACTTTGATATACTGGCTGGACGGTGCACTGCAAGCACCAACTCCCTACTGTTATGAATACTGCAACATAGAGAAGAACGTCTAAGGTTATGGTAAGTTCTTACACATCTATTCTTTTTCTGATTATCTGTTAATATTTTTCTGTAGTTTTATATTGCTGTTCTTTGCTTGGCATTGTGCTTCATTTAGATGTTCTGCAGTGAGCTACACAGTATGCAGTGGTGGGGCACAGGGCACTCCATAGTCACAAGTAGTTGCTTTTAAAATTTGATTATAGTGTTTGTGGCCCCTTAACTATCCCCCTTATATTCAGTCTTAGTCCCCAGTCAAAATGGCATGGTTACTCAGTCTTTACCATAGTGTAGCCAGGAGGACAAGTGTTCGAAGTTTCAGTAATTTGAATTAAAAAAACAAACAAGCAAAAAAAAAATGCTCAACAACTGTTGTAAGCAGGGGGGCAAGGCCCCTGCACCCCCAACCCTCCCCCGCTGTTTAAATATACCGACTCCGAGATCGCACTACAGTGCAGTAAAGGGAAATATTCCCTTTCTGCACTGTAGTGGTATCTCAGAGTTGGTATATTTAAAGATTGGGGGTATGTGGTCGCAGCCCCCCATGTGGGGGTGCAGAGGGTCTTGCCCCCCTGCTTACCACAGTTACTTTTTGTCCGTTGTTTTTTTTTTTGTGTTTGAAATTATCAAACTTTGAACATGCAAGTTCAATCTTGTGGTGTTCGAAGTTTTATAGTTTTGATCACGTAATAGGAACCCGCCAGTAGACATCTAGCAGTGCCGTGTAGCAACCTTCCCCTCCCAGCTGCACAGAGAAATGCCTTTCCAGTTCCAAATCCTTAGAAAACACAGTGACAACGTTACAGTGTCACAATGGTTAAACTTATTAGGATCTACCTTCTTAGCATATTAAGCAGGCTTCTATTAGACTAGTAACGGCACAGTTAAATTCACAAAAATCCTACCTTATTACTATTTTAGGCAGGATATTAAGGCCTACAGTAGATAAAACTATTTCACTCACTTATTGAATACCAGATTCTGGAAACCATGAGACTGCAGTCTGCTCTTACACTGTATTTTGCTAGCCTATTGCCACTGTGCACTCTGAGGCACTCTGAGGCAGTGCACAAAATGTCTCTCACTTGCAAACAACAACTTATTCCTACTGCACTATGAAACTGAGTGTGAAAGGAGTACACAACTCCTGTATGTGGAAGCTAGCCTCTCATCAAGATGTATTTCGATCATCTGTCAGGTTGAAAACACCCAAACTTACCTCACAATAACATTCCACTCATCAAATAATAAGCCTTTCACTCTGAGGTGATTAACAAATCTCTGTCTAAGCCTCAAAGGCTTCTGGGTCATAGGTGTGACACACAAAATTCCTCAGCGACACACAGATACCCCAACAAGTTCATGTATAGTAACATGCAACACAAACACCTCATAAGTGGTGGGGCTCATTTAGCACTGCATCTAGGCCAATGAGCTACAACATGCAGAAATGCCCTGCTCATAGGAGATTCCATCATGAAGCACACAGATGTACCCCTTACCAGGCTGAGTGAAGAAAGGGTGATGATGAACTGCCTCTCAGGTGGCAGGATTTGACAGACTACTAGAACACTCAGTTCCCTTCACTTGAAGTGTACATATGGCACAGCCACTGGTCAAATATAAGACACACATCTCTGGGTGTAATGAAGGCAGGCATCATGGAACTCTCTGAATATATATGCATGGCTGGTGTGCAACTAATCTTAAGCAACTAGTCTGTCTTCTGTGAGAAAGATGCCACAGTATAAGCAAAACATAATGGAGTTCATCAATTGGCCTAGTTACTGGTGCCACTCAAACTGGTTCTAGTCAGTCTCAGTGGAAGGAGATGGTCAGAGGTCCTATCTATTTTGTAAGGGGAAGCCTGTGCCTCTCTGTTCATGGCTTTCTAACACTGGTCAAAGTTTCCTAGCCAAACCAAATCAGTACAAGATTAAATCACTGCTGCTGAATGCTAGAAGCCTCAGTCAGAAGTTGCCTTTTTCAGATGCTCTCCTAAAAATTAACTCTTCCACATCCTAGTATCTATCATTAAGCTCTCTTACCATATCATAGCAAACTGCAGACCTCCCACTAAGATATCCATAACCCATGAGATATCAAACTGCAGACCTCCCACTAAGATATCCATAACCCCGAGGTATCAAACTGCAGACCTCCCACTAAGATATCCATAACCCACGAGGTATCAAACTGCAGACCTCCCACTAAAATATCCATAACCCATGAGGTATCAAACTGCAGACCTCCCACCAAGATATCCATAACCCACGAGGTATCAAACTGCAGACCTCCCACGAAGGTATCCATAACCCATGAGGTATCAAACTGCAGACCTCCCACTAAGATATCCATAACCCATGAGGTATCAAAACTGCAGACATCCCATAAAAGGTATCCATAACCCACGAGGTATCAAACTGCAGACCTCCCACTAAGATATCCATAACCCTGAGGTATCAAACTGCAGACCTCCCACAAAGGTATCTATAACCCATGAGGTATCAAACTGCAGACCACTCACTAAGATAGCCATAACCCACAAGGTATCAAACTGCAGACCTCCCACTAAGATAGCCATAACCCACAAGGTATCAAACTGCAGACCTCCCACGAAGGTGTCCATAACCCACGAGGTATCAAACTGCAGACCTCCCACTAAGATATCCATAACCCACGAGGTATCAAGCTGCAGACCTCCCACTAAGATATCCATAACCCACGAGGGGTCTATATTATATTCTTGAAAGCCGACAATCTCAAATCTGACATTGTCGACACGAGAATATCGAACGCTCAGAATCTCGAGCGTGTAAATGGAAATCTCCATAAGGGGAGATTTCCATTTACTGCAGTGTAGTGCGGTCTCAGAGTTTGGTATATTTAAGTAGTGGGGTGCGGGCGGGGGGTGCAAGGGGGTATTTTTTTCTTTTTTTGTTTTTGTCTTTTTTATAAGGTTGACGTTTGAAGACATCGACCTTATGGTGTCGACCATATCTTTTTCAATGTTTTCAGCCATCAATCTTATAATATAGACCCCCCCAAGAGGTATCAAACTGCAGATCTCCCACTAAGATAGCCATAACCCATGAGGTATCAAAGTGAAGACCTCCCACTAAGATATCCATAACGCACGAGGTATACCTGCACAGAGTCATTCACTCCTTTAAATTTCTCCTTGTCTTGTGAGTTTCTAATACCATGACAGGAACGAACCACATTCCTAAGTCAAAGTAAGAGTAAAGTTCATAAAATTGTATTGTTTCGATATCTGATGTTAGCAGAAAGTGCTCTTCGCAGCACTTGTCCATCACCATTGATCCAAACATTGTTATTCTTGAAGATTTCAACTATCCATACATAAAATGGAAAAAAAATCCTTTACTTTATATACGCAATGCTTCTGTTAGATCATTCTGCTAACTCCTTCAACCAGTTAATGATAATCCTGTTTGTTAACCAGGTAGGCCAACAGTCCCTTTTCAGGGGCAACCTGGCAGCAATGCCTTGGAAAATGACTTGCTCAAGGTCACACAGCGAGCAAATGAGGTCTGAGAGAATCACACTTTGTATTACAGGGACTAGAGCTCACAGCCTTAACCTCTTTACCAACTGCCAGCTACATGCTTTACGAGAATCACACGTTGTATTACAGGGACTAGAGCTCACAGCCTTAACCTCTTTACCAACTGCCAGCTACATGCTTTACGAGAATCAAACCTTGTATTACAGGGACTAGAGCTCACAGCCTTAACCTCTTTACCAACTGCCAGCTACATGCTTTACGAGAATCAAACCTTGTATTACAGGGACTAGAGCTCGCAGCCTTAACCTCTTTACCAACTGCCAGCTACATGCTTTACGAGAATCAAACCTTGTATTACAGGGACTAGAGCTCACAGCCTTAACCTCTTTACCAACTGCCAGCTACATGCTTTACGAGAATCACACTTTGTATTATAGGGACTAGAGCTCACAGCCTTAACCTCTTTACCAACTGCCAGCTACATGCTTTACGAGATCCAAACCTTGTATTACAGGGACTAGAGCTCACAGCCTTAACCTCTTTACCAACTGCCAGCTACATGCTTTACGAGAATCAAACCTTGTATTACAGGGACTAGAACTCACAGCCTTAACCTCTTTACCAACTGCCAGCTACATGCTTTACGAGAATCAAACCTTGTATTACAGGGACTAGAACTCACAGCCTTAACCTCTTTACCAACTGCCAGCTACATGCTTTACGAAAATCAAACCTTGTATTACAGGGACTAGAACTCACAGCCTTAACCTCTTTACCAACTGCCAGCTACATGCTTTACGAGAATCAAACCTTGTATTACAGGGACTAGAGCTCACAGCCTTAACCTCTTTACCAACTGCCAGCTACATGCTTTACCAGAATCAAACCTTGTATTACAGGGACTAGAGCTCACAGCCTTAACCTCTTTACCAACTGCCAGCTACATGCTTTATGAGAATCAAACCTTGTATTACAGGGACTAGAGCTCACAGCCTTAACTTCTTTACCAACTGCCAGCTACATGCTTTACCAGACACTAAAATTTAGTGAACTTGCTTTTCACAAATCTAATCCCACTATACTTTGTGCCAAAAGTTACCCACTATTGAGTAGATCTGACTCCCATTCAGTGGTATTCACAAGGGACTATCCAAATCACCCACAAACTCTGTTATCTTTAGGGACTTCTTAAATGCTGCTGTTAACTGATAATCCTACGACCTGAAGCAGTTTAAGAGCCCCGCTTCCCTTTAGGTTTCAGTTACCAACACCAGTGTATTGCCTATAGATTCTATTCATAAGCACTATAACTAAATGAAAATAAAAACCTCCTTACCCTAAGTAATATATACTAAAAACCCCAAGCTAAAAAGAAAAATAAACTCAACAGGGTAAACAAAGAATTTTACACAAAAATCAAACCTACCAAGGATAAGTACGAACTACAAATGTGTTGGTATTAGAAACCTTAGGAATAACACTACCCAGCATTCAGCATTGCACCAAACTGGTACATAACAGTAACACCCATTCACCCCTAAAGGTATAGGCAACGTACTAACAGATAAATGAGATGTGATCATATATCCTCATAACCTTCAGATGAGGATATTCCCACAAGACATTTGAACGTATTAAAAAAAAATGTTGTATGCATGTTTAAATACAAATTGTTAAATTAATTTACTGTATCAATGCTGTTACTATTTTATTAACAACTGTTTGTATCTCTGTATGATTTTGTGACCTTATTGTACTCTGCTTTATATATATGGCTATGTATATCTATGTTTCTGGAGCTTTCCTGCTCGGGTCTCCGCTGAAAAAGTGCATTTTGCCCAGTCAGACATTACCCGGTAAACAAATGTAAATAATAAATAAATAAGATAAACTTATAGTTCTTCCCTTTGTATACCTGTCTGTCCCCAACACTGTCACCCCACCCCAAAAATCACCTTGAAGCAAGTCCTAAAGGCACTCTGCAAGACTAAAAACTTTAGTTGCATGGGTCCCGATAATGTTCTTAACTAGGCTTTTGTGTCATTTATTTATCCTTTGTTGACTGAGGTAGTCTCACTAGAGCAGTGGCCATGGCCTTGGGGGATCTTCCTGTACTCTTTTCCATAGGTCCCATTGGATCTGTCACCCACTCAAGTAGATGGGACCTCAATTTAACATCTTATCTGAAGGACAGCACCCAAAGGAGTGCAGCACCCCCCCTTATGCTGCATTGCAATTTTAACAATCTATCTACCCTGTGTGGGAGTATAATCCAGAACCTTCTGCACCAAAGGCAAGTGTGCTGCCTGTTGATTCGCAGACACTGCAAGGGTAAGTCTGAACTGAAGCGCTGTCTCACTGACTCACTCCAGAGGTTTTTCAACCTCTGCCTCTCAACTGCTCACATGACTGCAGCATAGAGAACAGCTGTAGTCATCCTCATCTGTAAGGGTGGCCCTGTCCATTCATCCTGGCAACTATTGCCCACTAAGCAGTACCAGCTTAAAGCAACTAAGCAACTAAAGACTAAGCAGTAAAGTAATGGAGTGTATCAATCCATCGTAAACAAAGATAATGTCAGGTTACAGCCCCTAGAACGTAAAGTAACAGAATGTATCAATGTAGCACTCGTAAACAAAGATAATGTCAGGTTACAGCCCCTAGAACATAAAGTAACAGAGTGTATCAATGTAGCACTCGTAAACAAAGATAATGTCAGGTTACAGCCCCTAGAACGTAAAGTAATGGAGTGTATCAATCAATCGTAAACAAAGATAATGTCAGGTTACAACTCCTAGAATGTAAAGTAACGGAGTGTATCAATGTAGCACTCATAAACAAAGATAATGTCAGGTTACAGCTCCTAGAACGTAAAGTAATGGAGTGTATCAATGTAGCACTCGTAAACAAAGATAATGTCAGTTTACAGCCCCTAGAACGTAAAGTAACAGAGTGTATCAATCCATCTTAAACAAAGATAATGTCAGGTTACAGCCCCTAGAACATAAAGTAACGGAGTGTATCAATGTAGCACTCGTAAACAAAGACAATGTCAGGTTACAGCCCTTAGATCGTAAAGTAACGGAGTGTATCAATCCATCGTAAACAAAGATAATGTCAGCTTACAGCCCCTTGAACATAAAGTAACAGAGTGTATCAATGTAGCACTCGTAAACAAAGATAATGTCAGGTTACAGCCCCTAGAACGTAAAGTAATAAAGTGTATCAATGTAGCACTCGTAAACAAAGATAATGTCAGTTTACAGCCCCTAGAACGTAAAGTAACAGAGTGTATCAATCCATCTTAAACAAAGATAATGTCAGGTTACAGCCCCTAGAACATAAAGTAACGGAGTGTATCAATGTAGCACTCGTAAACAATGACAATGTCAGGTTACAGCCCTTAGACCCTAAAGTAACGGAGTGTATCAATCCATCGTAAACAAAGATAATGTCAGCTTACAGCCTCTTGAACGTAAAGTAACGGAGTGTATCAATGTAGCACTCGTAAACAAAGATAATGTCAGGTTACAGCCCCTAGAATGTAAAGTAATGGAGTGTATCAATGTAGCACTCGTAAACAAAGATAATGTCAGGTTACAGCCCCTAGAACGTAAAGTAACGGAGTGTATCAATGTAGCACTCGTAAACAAAGATAATGTCAGGTTATAGCCCCTAGAACGTAAAGTAATGGAGTGTATCAATGTAGCACTCATAAACAAAGATAATGTCAGGTTACAGCCCCTAGAATATAAAGTAATGGAGTGTATCAGTGTAGCACTCGTAAACAAAGACAATGTCAGGTTACAGCCCTTAGATCGTAAAGTAACGGAGTGTATCAATCCATCGTAAACAAAGATAATGTCAGCTTACAGCCCCTTGAACGTAAAGTAATGGAGTGTATCAATGTAGCACCCGTAAACAAAGATAATGTCAGGTTACAGCCCCTAGAATGTAAAGTAACAGAGTGTATCAATGTAGCACTCGTAAACAAAGATAATGTCAGGTTACAGCCCCTAGAATGTAAAGTAATGGAGTTTTTCAATGTAGCACTCATAAACAAAGATAATGTCAGGTTACAGCCCCTAGAATGTAAAGTAACGGAGTGTATCAGTGTAGCACTCATAAACAAAGACAATGTCAGGTTACAGCCCCTAGAACATAAATAAAGGAGTGTATCAATGTAGCACTCATAAACAAAGATAATGTCAGGTTACAGCCCCTAGAACATAAAGTAATGGAGTGTATCAATCCATTGTAAACAAAGATAATGTCAGGTTACAGCCCCTAGAATGTAAAGTAACGGAGTGTATCAATGTAGCACTCATAAACAAAGATAATGTCAGGTTACAGCCCCTAGAACGTAAAGTAATGGAGTGTATCAATGTATCACTCATAAACAAAGATAATGTCAGGTTACAGCCCCTAGAATGTAAAGTAACGGAGTGTATCAATGTAGCACCCATAAACAAAGATAATGTCAGGTTATAGCCCCTTGAACGTAAAGTAACGGAGTGTATCAATGTAGCACCCATAAACAAAGATAATGTCAGGTTACAGCCCCTTGAACGTAAAGTAACGGAGTGTATCAATGTAGCACTCATAAACAAAGATAATGTCAGGTTACAGCCCCTTGAACCAAGACATGTTTTGGGTTTTACAACTAAGATACTGTCTACTTAACCTGTCAAACGTCTCCAAGAAAGTCACTGAGGCAGCAGATGAAGGCAGTTCAGTACTGATGTCTTTCCTTGATCTGGCCAGTGCCTTGACACTATCCTAGAGCTGGGCATTCTCAACAAGTTGGTCTTACTAAATGTAAGCCCTTTGCTAATATGCTGGAAAAGAAACTGGTTTTACATAGAGGCATAGCTGGTCATCCAGCTTCTTTTGCCAGTCCCCAGGTTCGCGCCCCCACCCTCTTGTTCACAATATAGTGACGAGCAAAAAAAGAGCACTCCGATAGACTGCTTAAGCATGCCCCTTCCCAGGAAAGCCCCCACCCTAACACTCTAATAGACTGCTTAAGCATGCCCCTTCCCAGGAAAGTTCCCACCCTAACACTCCAATAGACTGCTTAAGCATGCCCCTTCCCAGGAAATCTCCCACCCTAACACTCCAATAGACTGCTTAAGCATGCCCCTTCCCAGGAAAGCCCCCACCTTAACACTCCTGTAGACTGCTTAAGCATGCCCCTTCCCAGGAAAGCCCCCACCCTAACAATCCAGTAGACTGCTTAAGCATGCCCCTTCCCAGGAAAGCCCCACCCTAACACTCCAGTAGACTGCTTAAACATGCCCCTTCCCAGGAAAGCCCCCACCCTAACACTCCAGTAGAGTGCTTAAGCATGCCCCTTCCCAGGAGAGCCCCCACGCTAACACTCCAGTAGAGTGCTTAAGCATGCCCCTTCCCAGGAAAGCCCCACCTAACACTCCAATAGACTGCTTAAGCATGCCCCTTCCCAGGAAAGCCCCCACCCTAACACTCCAGTAGAGTGCTTAAGCATGCTCCGTCTCAGGAAAGCCCCCACCTTAACACTCCAGTAGACTGCTTAAGCATGCCCCTTCCCAGGAAAGCTCCCACCCTAACACACCAGTAGACTACTTAAGCATGCACCTTCCCAGGAAAGCCCCCACCCTAACACTCCAGTAGACTGCTTAAGTATGCCCCTTCCCAGGAAAGCCCCCACCCTAACACTCCAGTAGACTGCTTAAGCATGCCTCTTCCCAGGAAAGCCCCCACCCTAACACTCCAGTAGACTGCTTAAGCATGCCCCTTCCCAGGAAAGCCCCCACCCTAACACTCCATTAGACTGCTTAAGCATGCCCCTTCCCAGGAAATCCCCCACCCTAACACTGCAGTAGACTGCTTAAGCATGCCCCTTCCCAGGAAATCCCCCACCCTAACACTCCAGTAGACTGCTTAAGCATGCCCTTTCCCAGGAAAGCCACCACCCTAACACTCCAGTAGACTGCTTAAGCATGCCCCTTCGCAGGAAAGCCCCCACCCTAACACTCCAGTAGAGTGCTTAAGCATGCCCCTTCCCAGGAAAGCCCCCATCCTAACACTGCAGTAGAGTGCTTAAGCATGCCCTTTCCCAGGAAAGCCCCCACCCTAGCACTCCAGTAGACTGCTTAAGAATGCCCCTTCCCAGGAAAGCCCCCACCCTAACACTGCAGTAGAGTGCTTAAGCATGCCCCTTCCTAGGAAAGCCCCCACCATAACACTCCAGTAGATTGCTTAAGCATGCCCCTTCCCAGGAAAGCCCCCACCCTAACACTGCAGTAGACTGCTTAAGCATGCCCCTTCCCAGGAAAGCCCCCACCCTAACACTGCAGTAGACTGCTTAAGCATGCCCTTTCCCAGGAAAGCCCCCACCCTAACACTCCAGTAGATTGCTTAAGCATGCCCCTTCCCAGGAAAGCCCCCACCCTAACACTGCAGTAGACTGCTTAAGCATGCCCCTTCCCAGGAAAGCCCCCACCCTAACACTGCAGTAGACTGCTTAAGCATGCCCCTTCCCAGGAAAGCCCCCACCCTAACACTGCAGTAGAGTGCTCATGGCAGGCTGAAGTGCGTACTTACCATACAGCACAAAAATCAAAATAGTTGCTTTACAGGAGGAATGCTGGAATGGCACTCAGATTGTGCTATCTAACAGGTTGCGCCCAGGGCACATGCCCCATTTGTCCCACCTTTGCTATGCTACTAGATTGTCAGAACTGTGGGCCCTCTTATCTAAAAGGCTCATCACTCATATAGCCCCTCAAGACTTGGTGCAAGGACTTCACCTGCTTGGTGTTCACTTCTCTGATGTGAAAGCTTATGTCAGGGGTCTTTTAGATGACTGCAGACTTGCAGCTACACTCAGCTTTGTGGCGGTCTCTCAGATCATCCAAGACAGCCTAATATGTACAGAGCTGTGGTGCCAGACTGAAGGTAAAAAAAAAACAAAAAAACTTTAGTATTATGTCCTTTGGAATACAGAGCATCAATGCACCTACTCCATAAATGACACCCCACTCAAAATCGGCATGGTTATTTATTCATTTTATTTATTTATTTTATTTTATTTTACATTTGTTTACTGGGAAAGTCCAAATGGGTGGTGACCCATTTTCAGCGTAAGCCCAAGGAGAAAAGCTCCACGTAGGAAGAAATGCAAACAAAAAATACATCAAAATGTCAAGTTTTTACTTAAGTTGTACATTTCTATATATAACAATAGTCAGTGTTACAGAAATTGCACATATTCACATACATTCAGATACTAAAACACAGGACAGAGTGTTATTTATACAAAGATAGATTCTTGACAAGATGTGAACCTTAAAACAGAAGATGAAGACAGAATGTGCTAACAGAGTCACTATAGTCCTGCCAGAAATCCTGCTGGGCAGTTGAAAAGATGAGAGCTCTCTAGAGTGTGTCAGATTTTAGCATGAGAGGCAAGCATTGATTCTGATCTTTAGGGGGTAGGATAGATGATAGGAAATTCGGTTTGAGAGTTAATTTTATGAGGAGAATGAGAGACATAGTAGTAGGTCTCATTATCCTGGACTGCTACAAGAGCGATGCCATGACTTGGTGAAATGAATTTTGAGTAGTTAGTTGTTTGAACTGGTTAGTTATTAGGAACACGAGACATTCTACATTGAACAGTGGGTGGCACAGTGGTGCACCGGTAGCGTTCTCCAGTTTGATTCTCGGCTGTGGAGTCTGCATGTCCTCCCAGCGTTTGTGTGGGTTTCCTCTGGGTGTTCTGGTTTCCTTCCACATATAAAGAACTGCATCTGGAGAGTTTCTCCCTGGGCCTCCACTGAAAATTGGCTTAATTCCAAGTCAGACTTTCCCATTAAGCAAATGTTAAATAAATAAAATAAAATGAGCAGTTTTGTAGGCAATGAACTTTGTTTTGAGAACTGTATATCTGTTGTTGTTAGAAAATCCTTTGACGTAGCCCAGGAGTGTGATCTACACATGGATATATGTTCATACACTGAAAAATCAAACCATTGAATGGCAAGTGATTGAGCACAAATGATTGATTACTAGTTTACAAAAAAAAAAAAAAAAAAATATTTTTGCCCCCCTGCATCACCCGTGTGGGAGGAGGCACAGCCCTTAGACTCCATGCTAATTACACATTCTAACTCTGAGATCACACTACAGTGGGGGAAGCATAAATTCCCTGATCCCCACTGAGCCGCATTCTTGCAGACCTTGAAAAAGCTGGTATGTGCGATCAGTTGATTTTCAATAACACATACTGTCTTTTTTCCCGATCGATGAAAAAAACATTTGATCAAAGGAATGTGTGTGTACATCTTGCTCTATTTCTGTGTTTTATGTTTCTGAATCTGCCTGCATCTATGTGTATGTGCGTGTGCGTGTGCGTGTGAGTGTGTGTGTGTGTGTGTGTGTGTGTGTGTGTGTAAGTATGTGCATCTTCATGCATATGCGTAGGTACATTCATGTGTTTATTCTGCTATGGTTGACTGTATACTATTTTGCTACATAGTATATCATTTTATTTACTGTGTTTTTGACTGTGTGTGTGTGTGTGTGTGTGTGTGTGTGTGTGTGTGTGTGTGTGTGTGTGTGTGTGTGTGTGTGTGTGTGTGTGTGTGTGTGTGTGTGTGTGTGTGTGTGTGTGTGTGTGTGTGTGTGTGTGTATACGTATGTGCATATTCATGCATATGTGTAAGTACATTCGTGTTTATTCAGCTATGGTTGACTGTATACTGCCACTTTGCTACATAGTATATCATTATATTTCCTGAGTTTTTGACTCTGTGTGTGTGTGTGTGTGTGTGTGTGTGTGTTTGTGTACATGTGTGTGCCTTTAGTTTTGTATTTTCATGTGTGGGGTGAGTGTATATTTCTGTGCATGCATGTCTATAGGTATTGCTGTTTGTCTAGATGTGTATATGTGTAACATGAATATGCTTTGTCATCCGTCTAATAACACAGTATGTGGTTGTGCTTATTACGGTGCATGCATTTGTGTGTTTCTATGTATGTCTTTTTGTGCATGTTTATGCATGTTTTTGTGTGTATGCAATGTGAGTCTGTTTCTACATTTGTACACTTGTATGTGTATTTGCCAGTGTGTATGAGTCATAGGTTCCTAGGTGTTTGATAGGCTAACGACCACAAAGGCCTTTTTAAGCCTAGTCATGCATCCCAACTCTGATAAATTCTGGTCCACTATATAAGTGTAAGCAGGGGCTTGGGAGATGAACCATTTACAAGCAGGAGCCTGGGAGATGAACCATTTACAAGTTACCTTTATCCATTACAAACATAGGTGCCAAACCGGGGATGAATTTCCTGTTCCCCATCCAGTAGTCCAAGTGATACTTGAATTGAGTTAGAGAGGAACTCTGCGAGCCTGTTCCAGAAACGTGTAGTCTCTGGGATATAAACCTGTCTCTCCAGCAGGTCCTAGTTATATCACAGGCAAGGTCTTTAGAAGGGGTAATTTTGGTACTGTTTGTTTTGCGGATATGTTGTAAATCTATCAGGGTGGGGTCTGACAATGACTTGTATGCCAGACATAGATCTCCGTTCAACAGCCTGTAGGAGACAGAATACAAAGATAGGGCCTTGAGGCAATCTGCATAGGTCATGTTACTTACACCCTGTATTCTTTTAATGATGAACCTCTGTGGATCCTTCAGTTGTTGGATGTGCCTGGTTCGGTACATACCAAAGGGGGCATTGTACTCAGTGATAGATGTGATGCCTGCTGAATACAGTGGAACAATTACTCCCTTGGACTTAGATTCCATACTTTTGTTTATAAGTTGCACAACATAGAATGATTTCCTCATTACTGTAGACGCATGATGGCCAAAAGCTAGATTACTGTCTATGGATGTCTCCAAGTCTCTGACTACTGGGTCAGCTCTTAGTGGTGTGTGTGTTGTCAATGTGATGGTTACCAGGGTGGATGACTCCTTTAAGGATAGTATGCATTTCTAATCATTTAGTTTTATTCCGTGGCTCTGACAGCAGTTATTTGTCTGTGTCAGCCCTTCCTGTAGAACATTTCTGTCAGTGGGGGATTGTGTAACTGCTTCTAATTTGCAATCATCTGCAGATTTAGTCATTCAGAGGCCATTAACATTGTCCTTAACTCCAGAGAAGTAAATGCCAAAAAGGAGCAGTCCCAGGACCAGTCCCTGAGGGACTCCACTTGTGACTGGCCAGTTTGTAGAGGTGGTCTTTCCAATTCTAACTTCATGGGTCCTGTCTGTGAACCATCTGGCTATCCAACAGGTGACATAAGGGTTTATACCTAACTTCCTGAGTTTCTCAACAATGCCCAAGTGGAGTATTGTGTCAAATGCCTTGGCCAGTTTAAGGTAGGCAAGGTGAACCATTTTTCCCTCATCCGTTGCTTTGGTGAGCTTCTCAAAGAAGTCTCATCAAGTTGAGTAGACATGACCTGCCCTTGACAAAACCAAATTGGGTTGGGTTCAGTGTCTGGAGGTGTCCTATGTCATTATTAATCATTTTCATGATAATTCTTTCCATGGCTTTGCATATGAGACTAATGAGATTTATGGGTCAGTAGTTTCCAGGGTCTGTAGATGGCCAACCTTTGTGCAGAGGGATGACTGTTGCTGTTTTCCATTCATGAGGCATGAAGCCTATTTGGAGGCTACAGTTAAATATTAATTCCAGAGGGCCTGATAGGTCATGTTTTGTGCTATTTAGAAGGAATCCTGGGATATTGTCTGGGCCCATTGATGCAGTGCTTTTGGCCTTAGAGAGAGCATTAAGGACCTGTTTCCTAGTGATAGTAGGGGGAATTATGTTTGATGGTATTTCCTTTGGAGAGGATGAGGGGGAGAGAGGGGTAAAGTTGGAGATGAATTTGTCGGCCAGTAGGTTTGCTATGTCCTCTGGCTCAGTATAGGTGGTTTCATTAACAAGCTCCACACATAATTGTCTTTTGCCTTTGAGATTACAGACATAGTTAAAAATGCCTTGTGGTTGTCCTTGCCTGGGAGGCCAAATTTACCTTAAATTTGGCTTTGGTAAACTTTATTTATTCTCTGAGTTGTTTGTTTAGTTTGATGAGAATGCTTTTATCCTGATGGATGCTGTACCCCCTAATTTTTGCCATGTTTTTCTTCCTTCTGTTATACAGCCTGTTGATGCTGTGATTCCACTAGGGTGGCTTGTTTTTTTTTGTTAGTTATGTTCTTCTTCCTGGTGGGTACAGCTGTCTCTATACAGCTATTAACATTTATTTATTTATTACATGCATGGATAGGGTTTCTGTGAGCAGTTCAGCATAGGCAACAGTGTTCTCATGGTTTATGGGGGCTTGTAATTTTGCCAGGTTATGACTTAATAAGTAGGAAGTTAGCCTTTGAGTAGTACCTAAACATTCCAGGGTTAGTTAGGGTACCAGCATTTATTTGTACTTCAAAGAAGACCATTTTGTGGTCTGACCTTACCATTGAAGACATTACACTAGGGGTGTGCAGCACTCTTCCATATTAGTGAAGACTAGATCCAGTATGTTTGCACCCCTGATCACTGTACTCACAATCTGGTCCAGGGAGTTTGTTCATAGGTTCATAGGTAAGTACTAGGCTATCTGCCCAAGGGCATCTATAACCCTAGCCAGAATGTGTTGGTTTTTGCCGCCCCCTTAGATTAGTTCCCTGTGCTTCTGTCCAGCAGAGCCATTAGTTCCCTGTGCCTCTGTCCAGCGGAGCTACTGCAGTGATCCCCAGGATAAATTTTCTGTTTCCCATCTACTCGTCAAGGTTTCTCTTGAAGAATGTTAGTGAGCGGCTCTGCCTAATGTAGATTGGAATCCTGTTCCAAAGCATGGGGAGACTCTGGGACAGGAATCTACCCCCTCCAGCACATCCTATTTATTGTTGTGGTGAGGTTTAGATCCCTAGAGCGTGTGGCTCTTGGGGATTTATTTTTTTTTTAGGTGGAGCATGTCCATCCATCAATTCTGGGTTGGACATGGCCTTATATGTCAGGCAGAGCTGAGTAAGCGCTATGCAACCGAGTACAGCTGGAATTTTTTCAGTTGGGCTGCAGAGGGCATCTGTTTGAGGCCAGTAATCCTCTTGGTGAGGTACTTCTGTGGTCTTTTCAGCTGTTACAGGTGTCTTGTAAGGTTCATCCCAAATGGAGCACTGTACTCTATGATGGGTCTGATGAGTGATGAATAGAGGGGCACAAGAGCCTCTTTTGTTCTAGATGCGAACCCTTTTGTGATTAGGTGGGCCACATAGAAGTATTTTCTAACCACCTTGGCAATATGATTATCAAAGGAGAGATTACTATCTATTTGGGTCCCCAGATCCCTTATTACATTTTCTGTATTTAGGGGACTACCATGTATGTGGTAGTTTGCGGGTACTTTGATTTTTTTCAAAGGGGATGACTATGCACTTTTTGGCATTTAGCTTGAGGCCATGATTTTGACACCAGGTATCTGTCTCAGTGAGACCCTTCTGGAGGATGTCTGTATCAGCTGGAGAGTCAATTAAGGCCCCCAGTTTGCAGTCATCTGCGAACTTGGTCAGCCATAGTCCTCCTGTGCTTGCCTGTACCTCTGAGAATTATATACCGAACAGGAGGGGTCCCTGGACTGAGTTGACTTGTGTTTATGAAATCCAGAAATCTCTGTGCCTGTATGTTTGGTGTCACATAGGATTCCCAGTTAATAATGGGGCAATTAAAGTCACCCATGATATGATACTGGGTTGGATGGTGAGGGTTTCCAGTAAGTTTAAATACATGGTATGGGTTTCCTGAGTCATAGAGGGGGACGTATACTTGCAAGGAAGTGGTACTGGATTTTGCCTGTGGTGATTTGAAGGTGGAGAAGCTTGCTCAAGTGCATTGTCCTGCTTGACAAGCCTTGAGATATATTTGTTTTAGATGTAAATCCAGGCACCTCCATATGTATATGTAACTGTATATGCATCCGTCGGTTGTAGCATGTATATGTAACTGTATATGCATCCATCGCTTGTAGCACACTATCGACAATATAAAGTGCACTTTTACATTTACTAGGGCTGTTGTAAATCAGATTTCACAAACTGCATGGACAAAATGTCTACTTTTACTTTTGTTGGCTAGGAGGCTTCTTAATCTCCTTAAAACTTTAGATCCACAACAGTGTTTGTGGCACACACACACACACACACACACACACACACACACACACACACACACACACACACACACACACACACACACACACACACACACACACACACACACACACACACACACACACACACACACACACACACACACACACACACACACACACACACACACACACACTCCAGACAGCCAAAGAGATGCAATACTATCAGACTCCTGGACTTCTCAGAGCTGCCTTTATCATTTCAGTCTCTACTTTTCCGTTCTCTTTAGAAATGCCAACTGATTCTTGTCCCAGCAGTTATTCCTCAGTTCTTTTTAACATCTGTTTGCCTCCTATTTCTCCTTTTCTGCATCCTCCAGCAAAGCTTGTAGCCTTCTTCAAGTATTTTGCACTGTTACAAACCTGCTCTTTCTTTCACAACTGATCAGCTACCTAATGTACTTGGAAACTTCCATTGCTGATAAAACGTTTCCTGCTGACTCACGAGGACATGTTAACACTGATACTTGCCCATTACTCTGCATTACTTGGGGAATTGCATAATTTTAGAATTATCCTTTTTATTATAACAGACAGAAAAACACAGGAAGAGCGTAAGTATAGCAACAAGTAGTTGTCTCAGAGTAACACACTATGACTTACGTTTGTACATGTTGCAATAATCCATATGTGCTTACACACTTCCTGCCCAGAAAGGTTTGGCAGCAGATAAAATTAGCATGAATAGCAGGCTATGGCACAAATTACAGTACGATGTCAAACATAAAAGAGCATGTTGTCAGTTATATTATTTGAGAAACCTATATTTCTTTAGCACACGGGACCACAGACTAGTAACAACAAGAAAAATAGAGATGTATAAGGCAGATAAAATGATTAGCACACTGCATGAGTGATAGATATAGTGAGGCTTTGAAGCAAGAAGGAATGTGCCTCGTCAGTACCTGTTGAACCTGTAATATCTACCACTATTTAATTTTATTTATTTAACATTTGTTGACCGGGAAAGTCCGACTAGGACAGAGCCTATTTTCAACAGGGGCCTGGGGAGAAATCCTCCAGACGCATGTCTTTAGAATGTGGGAGGAAACCAGAGTACCTGGAGGAAACCCATACAAACTCCAGACAGAAGGCACCCAGCCAAGAATCGAACCGGAGAGCTTCTTGCTGTGAGGCAACAGCGTTAACTGCTGCACCACTGTATTGCCCTAACTATATTAACACCATGTGCTTTATGGTATTGATAAGGTGTAACATGCACAACATATCTGCACAAGTTTGACTCTGCCTTTCATCTAATTTAAATAGCATTTACAAACCACGTGTTTTTTTTCTCCTCCCAAAATTTTAGGAATAAACCAAGACTGTGACTGTTTTGCATTTCAGGAGACTGAAGGGAGAAGCATTTATCTGGTTATCAGTAGGATACTTTTTTTAATACAGAGATGGAATGCAGTGTTGAACACAGGGACAGACTTTTCTCAAACAAATTTGCAAAAGCCAGTTAGTCAAAAGTAGTATCAAACAAAAGAGAACAAAATCATTGACTTGACTTTTTATAAAGTTAAAAATCACATTTGTTTGAGGTAAGCCCCACAAACTACAATTATTATACTCATTTCCTTGATCATTGTGCTGTGGGGCAAAGGCAGTTTCCATTTCTCAAAAACTCAACTGAAGAATCTGTATTTTTGTCATTTGTGCATTATTGCACATTTTGTTGTTGAGGGGCTGTCCAGCTACATTTATTTTTTTTATTTAACATTTGTTGACCGGGAAAGTCCGACTAGGTTCCACAGATCCTGTTTTCAGCGGTGGCCCAGGGAGAAACGTTCCAGATGCATGTCTTTAGAATGTGGGAGGAAACCAGAGTACCTGGAACACAGGAGAACATGCAAACTCCACACAGAAGGCACCCCAGCCGAGAATCGAACCGGAGAACCTCTTGCTGTGAGGTGACAGCATTAACCGCTGCACCACTGCGCCACCCAAGATAACTTGGAAGATAACTACCCTGTTGGAGAACTTTTTCTGTTTTTCCTAAGTCATGTCACATCAATATTAATAATCAGGTGGTGAGGACTGCACCATCTTGAACATTGCAGCCACTTGGTACATTCCAAATATATATATATATATATATATATATATATATATATATATATATATATATATATATATATATATAGAGAGAGAGAGAGAGAGAGAGAGATGCTGTCAGTAAAGCTACAGATATCAGCAAACTAGTCTCTTCCTTATTTTTAGACTTGTCTAAAGCTTTTGACACAGTTTGCCACAGCAAATTTCATCTTCAAATGTCCTCACTAGGTCTCTCTCAGCCCACCCTTCTGTGGTTCAAAACATACCTGTCCAATAGGTATCAGTCAATAAAATGGCACTCCACGCTCTCTGTTTACCTCTCAGTCACCACCTATGTACCACAAGGCTCTATTCTTGGTACCCTCCTCTTTAACATTTTCATCAACACCCTCTATACAGCCACACAACAGGTCAGCGTAATACAACATGTTCTCTCTCATTTGCACATCTGACAACATGGTACACCTCCAAAAAAATACTCAGGAAGCTTTAACAGCCACCAAAACATGGCTTTGTAACTCACAGCTCATGCTAAACCCACAAAAGGCCAAACTATTACCATCCCCAAATCCCGCTCTCATGAATAATCAAAATTTGAGCTCCCTCTCTTGATAATACAGCCATTGAAGTCACTTCTCATAGACTGAAGATCTCCATGGAGTTACTCCAAGTTCAGATTACTGTGGGTAAGACCCCCATTCAAGTCATAGCTAGTTATAGATCCCCCCCCCATGGATCATGATGTGCATGAGGCCTACCTGAGCAAACTGGAGTCAATCCAAATATTGCCAAACACTCTGGTCATGGGGGATTTCAATTATCCCACCATCAACTGGAAAATCTACTCTAGCCTTAACTCACTAGTGCAAAAGTTCCTTGACTTTGTTAACTCAAATGTACTGACACAAGTTGTTCAAACTCCAACAATACTAGATCTGCTCCTCACTAACATCAAACAGATGCACCACTGCAACTCTCGGGCTCTCATTAGTTAAATCTGACCACAAATCTGTCGTCTTCAAACTGGCCCTAACACCAGAACTCACAAAGGGCGAAGTCAGACAAACTTCACCAAAGTAAACTGTACCCTCCTAGGGGAAGGTATAAATGCATTCCAAGCCACACCTTCAACGGGAAGTGGTAACTACACCAAGTCTTACACTAAAGCCCTGTACAGTCACTTGTATAAGTGTATGGACTTAGCTGATGTTCTTTATGTTTCACTGTTGCAGTTCTGACTGTTGGGATTTCCTGCTGTGAAAGCCCTTGGCCGGCCCGACTACCACAGAAAGCTGTTTTCACCTCCCAGGCTGGTGGATGCCCTTACCGATGTCAGTACACTCAGAGTGTAAAGGGAGCCAGCCTGCGTCAGTCTTTCCTTGTCACTGGAGCCCAAAGCAGGACGGATGTGCATCAGTTGGTCAGCACCAGAGAGAAGTTATTGTCGGGAAGATAACTACCCTGTTGGAGAACTTTTTCTGTTTTTCCTAAGTCATGTCAGATAAAGTAAATAATTGTCTCCACTATGGTAAACAAATCCCACACAGAGACTTCCATACTCTTTGTGTTATTTTCTTAGGCCCAGACCGTGACATCCCTAATTGTTGTTTTTATGCTAGGTTTAACTCAAGATTGATTAGGCATAGGATTGAATTCTTAGCATGTTTTCTAAGACAAGAATCAGTTGAACTACGTCTGATGGCATCCATCAGTTGTCCTGTACTTGAGCTACATAAGTGCAAAAAAGAGAAGAAACTTAAGCCAAAGTCATTGGATGGCAATCACTCCCCTGCTGACTCTCTTGCTAGACTGATAATTGTTGAAGAAGGTGAGGCGCCTTCACAGCCCCCTTTGACATTTGAAACAGCAACTCAGGTTTCTGGCAAGACCCATTTGGAGTCCAACATGCCTTCTGTTTCTTCAGCTTCCACTGCTCATGTTTTTAGCTCATTGATTGGGTCCTAGGTCACTCAGCAGCCCATGGCTTCCAACAAGCACTGGCTAACCAGCAATACAGCAAGGTGTAGGCCTACGCTGGTGCATTTTTACAGAGAATCAGGCACCGTGACATTGGATGCACCTAGACTTAAGGCGAAATCCACCTCAAAGAAAGGCAGTGTGGCAAGGCCTCCACCTAAGCCAATGGTCTCCCAGTTATTAGGATCCCAACAGGATTTGATTAAGCTGGCTGAGGACTTAATTAACATTGTAAAGGCCAGACAGACCAAAGGTGAATCCACCCCAGGTGAAAGAAAAAGAGATGACCTTACTAATCTTTACCCAGATCCCCTACTATCTGAGGAGGATTCAGACTTGGAACACTTGGGCTCAGAGGAAGGACCCTGTTACACATCCTTTGAGGAATCAGATTCTGAGGAGAATCTTCTGTCGGCTTCACCTCCAGTGGATCAAACTTTTGGGGAAACTCTTCATGTTATGAAGCAGCATTTTCAGTAGGAAGCACAATATTATCCCAGGCCAAGAAGAGAGTTAGGAAGTTCTTGGACTTCCCTGAACACAAACCTTTAGCTAGCCCTCCCATTTTGGATTTGGTAGAGGATGTTTTCCAGAATGCCTCCATGAACCCGGACTCACTTCTCCCTGCCCTAGGAAACCAGGCAGATTTTATAGGGTACAAGACACCCATAATACCTGTTTCAGAATCCTTCTGGTGATCCAGAAGTTCTCACTCCAGGACCTAAAGGTGCTATAGCCAGTGTCTCCAAGAATCCCCTGCCCACAGACAAAGAGAATAAGACCCTAGACCGGTTCTGAAGAAAGGTGTACACCTCTGCTACCCTATCTATGAGGGCCATCAGCTGTCAATTCCATATGATTAAATATCAGTAAACCATCCTTGATTAACTCAAGCAAAAGATTTCAACCATGGGCGATAAAAATCTTGCTAAGGAACTTTTGGACTCATGTCAGTCCTCTTCCCAGGTGGCTAAGCATTCTTTGCATTGTGGCTATGATGGCATGGAGGCATCCTGCAGGGCAGCTGTCACTGGTTCAGTAATTAGGAGACATGCATGGCTTAGGGAGCAATCTCTCCCTGATCATGTAAAGGCTAATCTTTTTGGATGCTCCCCTTAACAACAGACTTTTTGGACCAACAGCTGAAGCAATACTCAAAAAGATGAAAGACAAGGCAAAGTCCATGCAAACAGTTAATGACTTCCTGCAAGCACAGCCACCTAAGTTCAGCAGGAACCTTCCAGCCAAGCATTCGACCTTTTCTACCCAGCCTAGGAACAAAAAGAGAAGGCCTCCAGGCAAAGGCATCACCAGCAAAGATGTAGGCAACGGACCTCTGAAAAACCCAGACAAGGGAGTTCTAGGTCACAGCCTCCAGCTAGAGAGCAATTATGACTCCCTCCCTGCTCTCCACCCGCCCACCACCAGCCCAAAACTAGGAAGGAAAACTGTCTGTCTTTCTCCAAAACTGGACCAACATTACTTCAGATCAGTGAGTTCTAACAATTATTGCAAATGGTTACAAACTCACTTTCAAAGAGCCCTTACTGTAGTAAGGTTTTCCAGATGTACCCCCAAATCACAAAATTCAGGCTATTGAACAGATACATATTCTGTATTCTGAGGGAGCGGTAAAATCAGTTCCAGAGGAATAAAAAGGGAAAGGCTTTTACTCCAGATTATTGCTAGTCCCAACAAAAGAAGGATCTTGGAGCCCTATTCTGGACCTATCCAGATTAAACCAATTCCTCAGGATACCAAAGTTCAAAATGTTGGTACTTCAGAAATTACTGCCCATGATAACTCCTCAGGCCTTCATGGTCTCCATAGACCTAAAGGACACCTACTTACACATTCCTATTCAAAAGTCACACGGAAGCTTTCTTCACTTCAGAGCAGGCTCCTGTCACTATCAGTTTTCAGCTCTGCCCTTTGGGTTGTCTACTTCTCCAAGGGTTTTCACAAAGTGCTTGGTACTGGTCATTCTTTACTGCAGAACCAAAGGGTCCAGATTTACCCTTACCTGGACGATTGCCTTATACAAGCTGCAGACATTCCAAAGATCAACAAAGACCTGAATCAGACAGGACATCCTGTCTTCTCTGGGGTTCACTCTAAACCTCAAGAAATCCAGTCTGGTTCCATGCAAACAGATAGTCTTTCTGGGAGCTCTCCTGGACTCTTCCCTCCAGGGGGCCACCCCCCCCCCCAGACAAGGTCACCTGTTTAACCAGTTACTTCCTGCAGATATGAGAAAATCAGAATGTCACAGCCAGTGAATTCCTCAAAGCACTGTGGTTCATGGCATCTTGTATTCTCATGGTACCCCTAGCCAGGCTGCACATGAGGAAGCTGCACTGGTAACTGAAGAGCATGCAGTGCCAGAGCTGTGTCACTGGACATCCAAATACCCTTGATACCTTGCTTCAAGCAGGAGTTCGCTTGGTGGCCACAGGCTTGTGCCCAAAATCAGGGCCTACCTTTCAGATTCTTTCCCCAAGGCCGAAGTCCTCACCAAAGATGTCTCTGAGACAGCATGAGAAGCCCATACCCAGTACCTCCAAACTCAAGGATTATGGCCCACTCAACACAGAAGGAGGCACATAAATTGGAAAGAACTCATGGCAGTACAAAACAGTTTAATGACTTTCAAGGACAGGTGAGACCCCGGGGGTCCTACATAGTACAAACAGAAAATATCACAGTCATGTGGTACATAAACAGGCAAGGAGGCATGCATTCCTACCCCCTGTGCTGTCTAGCCATGCAAATGTGGGAGACAGTACAATCCCCAGGCCGACACCTCATGGCAGAATACCTGCCTGGCAAAGATAATACCCTGGCAGACCACAACAACAGGAATCTGACAGACCCCTACTAATGCAATCTCCATCCATAAGTTTTCTACACAATCACAAGGCAGTGGGGGGTCCCCAAGGTGGACATGTTTGCCAGCAAGGACAATGCTCACCTGGAGAAATTCTGCACCAGGACAAGGCAGACATCTGCATGAGTGGATCTACTCACACAGAACAAGGGGAGGATCGTGCACCCCAACCTTCAGACTCTCAGACTGCTATATTCCACAGTGCCCTACTGCACCTCCAACTTCAGTCAGCAGGTGCAGACCATTTGAAAGAAGACTAGAAGGCTTAGCACCAGAAAATCTTACTCAGCCAAATGGCAACAATTCTTGATTTGATGCAAGAAGCACCAGCTTCAGCCAAATTCTGTCAACATTCCTAAAATTCTGGAGTTCTTGGACAACCTAGTGCAGAAAGGCCTCTCTTATTCTTCCATCAAGATACATACCTCAGCCATCTCTACCCACATTCTTAGTCATCCTCCAATTTATTCTCACCCTTTGTTGAAGCAATTTTGTAGGGGAGTTATCCTCATTAGGTCCCCCAGAAGGAAACTGACCCCTTCTTGGAACTTCAGCTTTGTCCTAAAAAATTTAAATTTGCCTCCTCCTCCTTTCGTACCTGCTGCCTCTACCACCTTGAAGTTTCTGACCTGGGAAACAGCCCTACTATTGGCTATCACTTCAGTCAGGAGGGTCTCAGAATTGCATGCTGTAATGGCAGTGGAGCCTTTTGTTATCTTCCATAAAGACAGTGTCTCCCTACAAACAAATCCTTCCTTCATGCCTAATATGTCTCTGAATCAGGCCATTCATCTACCTACCTTCTTCTCCAACCCTCAGAACAGAGGGGAAAGATTACTGCACTCTCTGGATGTACATAGGAAACTACACTTCTACCTGGGCAGGACTAAATCATTGAGGAAAACAGATGAGCTGTTCATTACTTTTCGCCCAGGCTCAGAAGGAAAAACAGTTTCTAAACAGACCATTACCAAGTGAATTTCCCACTGCATCTTTCTGCTACAGCCATCATGGCAAAAATCCCCCTGATTTATCAGGTCATATTCAACTAGGGCCACAGCTACTTTAACAGCTTTCCCCAAAGGGGTTCCCACTAAGGGTATCTTGGAGGCGGCCACTTGGTCTTCTGTGCATACCTTTACTAGGTACTACCACCTAGCAGCCTTTTTCAAGTCTAGAGAAGGTTTTGCATCTGCAGTCCTGCAGGGCATCCTCTCCTCTCCTTAATCTCCTTCCACCCTCTCTAAAGCTTTGGGAATCTTCCCAGCTGTCAGGACTGCAACAGTGAAACATGAAGAACATGCTACAGTTGTGTACACTTATGATAAATGTAGATGTTCCAGTGTATTCAACGTTGCAGTCTTCCTTCCCTCCCACCTACCCCCTCAGCCTATTAGGTAGGCTACTACAATCAACTAAGGACCCTACACCTCCCAACCCTGGTTTGGGTCTGCTGTACCCTGGCCTACCTTAGGTACACTTGGGGCCTCCTTGGATCTAAACTAACATGGTCCTTTCCAGGTACATTTGGGGGTGTCTTCTAAGTGGGTCAAAAAATACTGAAGTGATGACACAGGCTGGCTCCCTTTATACCTGAGTGTCCAAACATCAGTAAGGGTGTTTGTCAGCCTGGGAGGTGAAAGCGGTTTTCTCTGGTAGTCGGGCCGACCAAGGGCCTTCACAAAATTCCAACAGTCAGGACCGCAACAGTGAATACACCTGAACATCTACATTTATGGTAAGTGTACACAACTGTACTTTCCAGGGAGAATCAAAGCCAGAGCCCCAAGTAAAAAAAAGCTGTCCTGGTGGGCATGCAGCATCAACAAACTTTACAACAAACACAAAAGGTTGCTGTCTAAGAAAACTAAGGCAAGGCCCCAACAATGGAAAAGCACCCTCCTCATTTCAACAGGCAAATAAAACAACACATCAAATCTTCTAAGGGTAACTATGAGAAAAACTTAGCAATCACAGCCAAGAATAATCATAAGGCCTTTTATGGCTATGTATGTAGCATAAAAGGTATGTCCCAAGCATGTTCTGAACTAGTGACTAACGGTATCACACACACACACTGATCTTGCAGAGCTAGCAAACCTGCTAGTGGATAGATCTGGTGAAAATTTCACTTGCTTATCCCCTCCAAACTTATCACAAACATTTCCCCCAGCCCCCCCACCCTACATATCTGAAGAGCAGGTCAGTAAAGCCTTGCCTAAGGCAAAAAACACAGCCTCTATAGGACCAGATGGCATCCCAGGCTGTCTTCTAAACAAACTAAAACATGAACTAGTATCACCATTAAGTACCCTATTCAATCACAGCCTAACCACAGGCTTTGTTCCTGTGAAATGGAGAACAGCAACAGTTATTCCCTTCCACAAAGGTGGCCTAACAACAGACCCAGGGACTTACAGACCCATAAGTCTGACCAGCCTCATCTGTAAAGCCATGGAACATATCATTATGGACCTCATAAATAAAAACATAGGTAACATCCAAACCCTGGATCTGACCCAATTCAGCTATGTCAAGGGCAGATCCTGCCTGTTAACCTGGTGGATTTCTTCAGAGATGTGACCAGGGCCATTGATGAGGACAAATATGTGCAGACAGCATACCTTGACTTGGCAAAGGCCTTTGATACAATTCCACACTCAGGCATTACCAATAAACTTAGCAAACTGAATGTAAACCTCTTCTGGCTCACAAACCAGTTACACACTATCAAAGTGGGTGACTCCACATCAACCAGCAGACCTGTCATCAACAGTGTGCCACAAGGGTCAGTGCTGGGTCCCCCGCTGTTTGGTATGTACTTCTCAGAAGTTCAGGCCAAAACTAAGGGGCTGTGGCTGACCAAGTTTGCAGACAACTGTAAACTGGGTGTAATTATTGAATCCCCAAATGCTGTCAGTATACTTCAGGAGGGTCTTACGCAGACCACAGACTGGTGTCTTAGCCATGGTCTCAAACTGAATGCAAAAAAATGCATCACCATTCCCTTTGGTAAAACCAATGTCCCTTCACACTATCAGATTAACAACAATACCATAGGTACCTATGAAGTGGTAAGAGATCTGGGATCACAAGTTGACTGCGACCTTAACTTTGACCACCATGTGTCTACTGTAGTAAGCCTTCTACATAGCACACTTGATTGGCAATGGCATCACCTCTAGAGTAAAGGAGGTTATATATCCTCTATACTCATGACTAATCAGGCCCATAATTGAGTATAATGCCCCTTTCAGCATGCACTGTACAAAGCACCTGCAGCAGTTGAAGAGACCTCAGAGGTTTGTAACTAAGATGATCAAGGGACTCCAGCATGTGTTTTACACAGACAAAAGTCCTTGTCACTGTACTCAGTATCATATAGACTTCCTAGGGGAGACTTATGCCTGGCTTACAGAGCAATCTCTGATCCAAACCTAATAAATTTGCTGCACATCCTTAAATCAAATGGGTCTAGAGTTACCTGTTCCAGGGACCTAAATATGGCCTGCAACTTGAATAGGATGTGCTGAAGGGACAGCTTTATTTCTCAGTGACTGCCACATCTTTGGGATAGGCTGCCAATTCATGTAAAGCAGAGCAACTCTATGACAATGTTCAAAAGGAACCTGGACAAGTGGATGGGGCACCATAAATTCTTACCCAGGATAGTGCCCCAACCCTCCTGCACATGGGCAGTCATTATTAAATACAATCCTGGGTATTGGCTAGAGTATGTATGGTATTACATTGGGATGAAATGGCTAGGCTGGAAATGACCTCTGGGTCGATAGCCTAGTAGCTTCCTATGATCCTGTGATCCTGTGAACTAAAAGGTAGGACTTATCAACAAAACATGTAAGTGTGCCACAGGGACACATATACTAAAACTAGAGTCTGAAAGCTGGAAAAACAGAGACTGCAAACCTGAATAACTCACCACATCATTTGTGCATGGCACTACTTAACATGGAAACAACAAAAAATGGAAAGATAGCATGGAATGTTGGAAATTAGGATTTTTGCTTCTGGAAGGTGTTGGTTAGAGTTTGGGTTGGGAAGATGTTAAAGTTATTGTTAAAAAAAAACAGAAACAAGAGTGGTGCAAAATTATTTCACTAACACCTATGTGGTGTGGAATGTCACACCCCCTAGCAGCCTACATACATCTATACATTCCAGAGCTTTTCTGAAAAATCAACTTTAAAATCATAAGACAACCCAATTTAAATATTCTGTAACCAATAAAATCAATTAAAACTGTACAAATAGCAATGTATTCTTTTACAGGAATAATAGTGCTTAGTTTTATTGCATAAATACTATAATATATTATAAGGCACGCAAACCCAGAATTATATTTTTTTTGCTAAACTTTCACAACCAAATTATCATATATTGGAAACTGTACAACCTAGACATAAATTGTAAGAGCACTTTTGTTAACTAGACATAAGCTTACACATAACTATAAGAAATTCTTAACTGGTTGCATTTTTTATTGAGATATTTACAGAAATATGAAAACATATACTTGACTGTATATGTAGCAATATAAATGACTGAACATCTCAAGATTTGCATCTTACAGTACAAATGTCAGTGACAGTTTTCTTTAACAATATGTAAGGTTTCATCTGATACCATGTAGTAGTTTGTAAGCAACGTGTTTTTTGAAGTATTAAGTACATATGGAAATGCTCTTATTTGCATAATTAACAAACAACTAGCAGTGTGTCTAGTATAGATGGACGTAAGTGGCCATTGACAATGGATTTTCCTGTCTCCCACTTTGGTGTTTCACAGCATGCAAATCTCTGTTATTAAAATATGAACATAAATATGACGATATGAATAATAAATGGCAAAAAGTGATTAACTTCTCTATTGCAGAACATTCTAGATTAGCAATCTTAGCTTTGTTTTGTTAGTTAGTCCTAGATCTTTCTAATGCTGCCTATTATTAGCTGGTAGGTCACTTAGTTAAATAATCCAGACCCACAAAAGGTCTGGATGCCATAGGGAGAGATAGGCATTAACTGAAGTATACAAAAAGAGGCATTTTAGGCTTGAGTGAGTTAATATATGACTATATAAGAAATACATAAGCTTTAGGACTGTTATATTCTTTTTCAGTTCCCATTAAAAAAGGGAATACTTGCAGCAATATGCCTTGCACAAAGCAAACCAGCATACATTTATACCAGTAATCACTAAGAAACTATTCAGTTCATTAAGTCCGTCTCCTAATTCCACTTACAAAAGGCATCCTTCTTTACAACATTATTTAACAGTGTGCCAGTATGATTACCACCGGATACCCCTTTGTTGTATTTGGAAATCCTGTAAACCACATAAACAAAACTTACAGACATATTCTTTCTCTCTGTCAACCATGTAAAGGGCATTATATATGAAACTCTGAACAGCTTTCTCATCTTAGAATTAATTAGAAACGTAGACAACTATATAACAATGTTGCAATAATACAATCTGTTTACATAGTAGTGCTTTTCCAGTATCAGGATGCATAAATTTAGTTGTTGCTTTGTGTTTATAAATAAAGTTGATAATGTTAAGAGGATTACAACATGCATCTTGTAATGTGGGTTATAATGAATGCTATAAATTTATGATAAAATGCTGTTACTATGCAAAGTAACTGTAAATAAATAAATAAGTTATAACAAGTAAATAAACCTTCCTTTGTCTTTTATGACCCCCCCCACACACAAACACATATGCACATGCGCACACACACACACACACACACACACACACACACACACACACACACACACACACACACACACACACTTCTGGTGTTCTCCTTTATTTGTGGCAGTAATATTAGCTTTGTCAGTAGCTGCTATTGGCAATGGCTGTATATTGTTAAATGGATAGATGTTTACATTTTATCATATTAATGGATGTCAGAAACTGAATTAGAAGTTTGACGTTTTGAATTTTATTTTGACCTCAGACTGACTTTTATGTATTGGATTTACTATCTTTTGTATATAGCAATTACTGTCTCAGTCTTTAATTTGTAAATTTTCTCTATCCTTTGACCCCCATCAGTATAATTTCTTATTAGCTACTAACTAGTTTTTAATTGACATTGTTTTGTAAAACGTGCTTTCTGTGAAAAAGATACTTTGGAGGAAGAGATTCACCACAGTTCTTACTCGATGAGCTATTGTGTCACCTATTAAAGTGGCCATATTTTGTAATAACAGTTTGCCCTGTGTCTGGGCAGTGGAGTTTCTTTGTATTATGGTTGATTTTTTTTACTTTTATTTCATGTATTTCTGTTTTAAGTTTATTTATACTCAATATTATGAACGCGGTACTGCAAGTAATTTAGTATCCCTACCATATTTTAATAGTCATTAAAAACTCTTAAATCCTGTATCAGGTTCTATCAGTTCTTTCTTCATTAACTTACCTTAGGAGATGGTCTGGATAATTGTTTTTAATTTAAGCTGCAGACATCATTTTAATATGGTGGAAAATATACCAAATGCATTTATGGGGACCTGTATAAACCTATCTGCATTTGTAGATTTCATATTGGGTATTTTGTTGACTATTTAGTTTTATTTTAACTTTTTGGTATTTATCATCTTAGTTCACATACAGTTCACTTTCTTCTACTGCATATGTAGTAAGAATACCTTTAAACATAAGAATACCTTAAACGTAATGTCTTCCATAATATTCATTGTCGTATCATTGCCACATTTAACCACCCATTTATCTCTTAATGAATCTAATGAGGGTTGTTCTGTGTCTGTGTTAAACACTGGCATATTAGGAATCAGCAGGTACATCCTCTAACCGTTACTTTAAACTGTGAAACTTTGTATCTTTATGTTGTCAATAGTTCTGTGCTTGATATTTCTGTGTCTGAAATCTCTTATGTGGTTTTCTGTTGTTATTTTGTTTATATCTTTCCCCAAAGCAGTCTTTTAGTTTTCTCTACAACTTTTGCTCCACATTTCCAGTTCCTCTTCCACCGTTGCAGTGATTGAAGGGTCACTCAGAATCCCATTCCCTATGTATTTAGTCTTTGTTACCATTTGAAAAGATTGAAGGGTCACTCAGAATCCCATTCCCTATGTATTTAGTCTTTGTTACCATTTGAAAAGATTGAAGGGTCACTCAGAATCCCATTCCCTATGTATTTAGTCTTTGTTACCATTTGAAAATTTTGGCAAAAGGGCATCTCCTTAAGCTTTCATTTGAATTTTCGGCATTTAGAAACATCAAGATACCATTTGTTGAGTAAATCTTCAATGCAACTAGAGAAGAACGGTCTGTATTTTAATTTGCATTGTTTACGCTCTGCTATAGTGCCCATAAACTGCAATCTTTGTTGAAAAGTCACACTTTGAAAACCATGGCCCATAGTCACCAGCGAAGCAGCTGCTGCAAATGTCCATCCCGCTTTCCATAGCTGCTGCATTACTCACTCTTTCTTATATGAACACATAAATTACACCAGAATCATTCTGTGTTTAGCATACAACTACTGTTATATGGATGATGGCAACCTAATCGTGTTCTTCATCCCCACTGATGATTTTGTAAATACTGTCCTGAGTGACAACCTGACTTAAACAAAATCCATTAAATCTAAAGCCTGTTCTCCTTTGAACACTTCACTTCATTTCAGATTTAACTATTTTGCCTTATCCTCTGTTGTGCCCAACTTTTACTGCAGGTAGTCCACTTGGTCACCCAAATTATCTACCTTATTTCATTCTAACTCTGCCAACTACTGCTCCTGCATGGCGATAGTGGTGCCTGGGCATCAACATAGGGAAGGATAACAAATACACACACAGTAAAGTACAATTTCCCTTAAGAGCACACAGAGATCTCAGTCAATCTGGGGGTGGTTTTTAGCTTTTTCTCCATATCCTCAATAAGACTCCTCACTGGCACAGCTATAAGGTCTAGATTTCAGCCTAGTGAGCAAGCTAAAACCTCCAGCACCCTCTCTGTCCAACCAGTGCTTAGTGTCCCTGCCCAAGTAGCTGGCACACACACACTTTGAGATATGAGTTATATACAAGCACACAGTCACTCCTGGGAAAGGCTGGCACAGATTCTCCAGCTGTGCCCCCTCTCTGCCCAGTCTAAAAGGTAGTACCAGCTTCCACCACCCACTAATATCAGCTACTAAAAAGGCCCTTAACAAAGGGTGTCCAATTATTACTGTGCAATATTATTATCCAAATGGTAAGTGCAACTGAACAGTCAAGGCTTATTTGGAGTATCACTATATACATGCAATGTACTCTAGAGCACAAATTATCTCTGCACAAAACAACCACAGTTGAAAGGTTTAAAAATATTTAATAATAAATAAAAACACAAGACAATACTTCTTACTACACATTGCTAGTCAAGAGTTCAGACACAGGAAAATGCATAAAATAATACAGTAGAATAGTTCTGACATCAATGCAGAAAACAACTGTATAATCTTCCTATTTCCTAGTTATTTCTAAAAGAGACACCGAAGTCTATACATAAAAAAAATGCAAGCAGATACTGGTGAGATGGATGTTCTCAAGACAAATGCAAACTGCTCTGAGTCTCTCTGTTCTTAAATTGATAGCACAGTACCACTGACTTATTTCAGATTACATCATTGTTTTCTGTTTCCCAGGCTAACAGAAGCTCAGAGTGTAACAACCCTTTTGATCTTGCACCTGGTCAGGAAGCCAGAGCAATAAAAGACATTATACATGCAAATTCTAGCAATTAACTCTACTTTCAAAACAAAAGCAAGAATTCCTTCATCCAGACATCTCGGCTCCAGGTTTTGTGATCAAACAATTACACAATGCTTGACTTATCAGCTTTCCTACAACAGAGTGCACAGTTGTTACATTTTTGCAGTTTCACATTTAACACCATTTTTTCCATTTAAGAGAACAAGCATGTGGCTTATATTAATATTTACAAATGACAGAATTATCTACAAAATTCTATCTGGCTAGGCTGGCAGCCTTCACCTATCTACACAGTCACCATGACATGCTTCTCATGCAAAAACTTAATTTTGTCAGCTTTAAACAGTTCCAACCTTCTAATATATCCAAATATTTACCGTAATCCAAAGTTCACATCTTTTATTTTTTTTTTTGCTAAATAATTTTTTCTGTTGCCAGCCACATTGTGATGGTTGGCTGTCCTGTTAATTACCATTTGCATGTATGTCTTCTTCAATGCACATTATTTCAGATAATGTTCCCATTTTTAGCTGTCATCAGAACGTTGTTTTACTAGCGCAGTTATCACCGCTTGTGTTGAAGTTCATTTTATTTATTTTAACATTTATTTAACATTTGTTTGCTGGAAAAGTCAGATTTGGAACAAAGCCAATTTTCAGTGGAGGCCCAGGGAAAAACACTCCAGATGTATGTCTTTGTAATGTGGGAGGAAACTGGAGTACCCAGAGAAAGCTCACACAACAGCAGGGAGGACATGTAGACTTCGCATTGAAGGCACTCCAGCTGAGAAGCAAACTGGACAACCTATTGCTGTGAGGTGACAATGCTCCCACTGAACCAGTGTTCCATCTAGTTAAACTCATGACATTGACTTGGGCAGTATTGTCAAGTACTACATGGCTTCTATAAATGAGAATGTATTCTGTGAGATGCAGGTGCAACCATTATAAAATTGTGCCCTCCCTTAGTGCTGCCTAATATAAATTCATTGTTATGGTATACTGATCCTGTTAATATTAATGTAATATGACCAAATAGTAGCTCTTCCTGAAAAGTACATCAGTAAAACAGGTCATATTTACCAGAATGCAACCAGTTAGCCATCAATATGCAGTCCTCTTGTTAGAGCTGGTGTTAGCAATTTAGGGTCCCCAGCATTCTTTAACTTGGATGCCATCGAACAAGGCCATTACCACATCACACCAGTGTGACTTTAGATATCACATTTGCATGGTGTGTTCATATCCTTGGACGTATGTATGTAACTGCACAGAATAACCATATGTCATGAACGGAAGTTACACAAACTAAATTAAAGCTACAGTGTCATTACATTGTGATAAACTTCTGTACCACATCGAAGTAGCCAGCAGCACAAAGAGATATTCAAATTAAAAACAGGGCCTGTAGTTGCAGTCAAACAAGTGCACACGTTACCTTTATTGAAAATACAATACCCAGCTGCCCTTCCCACGTGGCAATTTCAGTGGACAAAACCACTCACGGCATTTAAAAGAACTTGAAACACCAAGCAAACAGTGAACGGTGTTGAATTTCCTTGGCTGCCTTTCGTTGTTTGTTTGGCAATTTCTGTTGATAGTTTATTGTCAGTCAAATGGACCCAGCACCACAAGGATACATTATAGCCCAATCTAGACCTTTCAGCAAGTTGTGGACATCTTCCTGATCCTCATTCAGACATTCTCCTTTAATTTATCCCAGAAGAAATGGACATACAGTGTGCTTCCACCGTAGCGTTGTTGAGCGTCTAGTCACTGACAGTGAAGTTCATTCATTTCCCAAATCATGTCCATAATTTCTGCCCATTAAGTCTTGCTTGGTGATAAACATGACAGGATCATTACCAGTCCATGTACCACTCCCTGCCATCACTCCACAGAGAGGGTAGTCCTTACAGATATGTTGCACCATTTTCTTCAGCAGACACCAAGCCACCCTTTTCTGTCAACCCAAGCAGCTTTTACTCCAAGGCAGCCAAGGGAGAATGGGATTTAGTAACAAACTGCCACATCTGCCAACCTAATACAAATAGGTTAGACATTAATAGGAACTTCAACACCATGAATATTACTTTACAGACATAGGGAAAACAGATGACTTGCCAGATATTTCTATGTATTATTAGTTTATTGTGTGATATGTTGGTTAACATTTCCGTTTTGTTGTTGGCCACCTTCTGGTATACCCATAATTGCTTTACTTAGAGGTTTCTGTATGTGAAATCACTGTAATTTCAAATTTTAAAAACATTGTTAGATTCTACAAAAGGCCTTTAGAATCTTATCAGGTTGCATGCCTGATGATAAGTTAGTTTTACATTTCATATATTGAACTAGTTCATGCAAGTTGCTGCATTTCTGACATTAGACTGCAGTGTTGCATATTTGTTATTAAATAAAATGCAGATGCTACCACCTATAAAAATACATTGAAAGCAAAAACACTTTTTTGGGTAACAAACGACTTTAGCAGTGCCATCTACTTTAGTTTGCACAGTCTTTAACTTACAAAAACTGTTATCTGATTGTGTGTTGGCA
This sequence comes from Protopterus annectens, assembly GCF_019279795.1. NCBI lineage: Eukaryota > Metazoa > Chordata > Ceratodontiformes > Protopteridae > Protopterus > Protopterus annectens. Next base: position 483,690,295 of record NC_056740.1, read on the forward strand.
AAGACTGGTGCTGCCCCTCTTAAATCGTCCTGTTCACCGTAACTCAGCCTTTTATTAAACAAAATTTAGCTTGCAATTAGCTGTTCAGAATGCACAAATTAATATCGTATTTGCTTGAGAGAAAGCCTTAACTGCCAGCTTTCCTTATTTTTACTTGAGAAAAATAATATTAAGGTTTTATTGCTTGGATGTCACACCTTAGTGGTCAGATCTTAAATACTGTTGGAGAAAGAGCAAGACAAACTTTACAATACTTTCCAGGGACCACTCTTCTTCTGAGGTACAGTGACGTTGGAGTAAGAATGAGATAGTTTAGGGGATAGGGGACTGTAGGACCGCTTGCCCACCTGTAACCTATTTTATAACAGCGCTTCATTTGCTCTTATTTTGCATACATTTGAGTACCTGTGATACAGTTACAGAGTGGCTTAAGCTGGTACAATTACAAACTATTTTTGTTCTTATTTTGCATTTTGAAGATTCCTGTCTCAAGGAGATATAGTGGAACATAAGAGGTATGTGGTATACTTGTAACACAGACAGCCCCCCCAGCCCTGCTCGATATATCGTTGTATAATTTGCACACTGTAACCTATTACATTTAAATTATTAATTGACAGTGGGTTACAACTTAGTGTCCCTCATTTTAAACACAATGCTATGTTTTGTCTTCTGTATCAGTAAAGTCAAATGTTTGTGGGGGCAACAGCTCAACCATACAGACACGCCAGTTTCACCTTTTTTTAAGGAAATCAGTAAAAGATGAGTCTTGTGCATCATAAGAAAAGCTATATATAACATTTAATATGTTTCAATCCCATTGTTAGTTTAGTTTATGATACTTTATGATTTTCCAGCTGTGTGGGCGAAAAGCAAGTTAAGGACATAACTGTGTGTTTCATTCATCATTGACATGCCATGACCTGCACAAAAATCTTTAACGCTTAATAATCTAAACAGACTTCTGATAGGGTAATAGAAATTTCTAGTAGGAAACACTAAATGATGTAATAGGTCTGCTTAATTACGAATTTTACAAATGTCACTAGATCCCAGAAGTTCCCTGTCTCTTTTCACAAGAATTTCAGCTTTTCATTAGTTAAAAGTGCTGCAGCATTTATGGATATAAATGAGGGAAAATATAATAGTCTCACATACAGAATAAAATTTATAAAAAGTGCTCCATCTTTCAAGCGTTGTGAAATGTTTGGTAAATGTTATTAATGATTTTGCATGCACCTAGGTGTAGACAAGTAACAACACAGTCACTAAGCAGAGCTACTGTCACTCATTGCTTAGGACACCACAGAATGCTGTAATGTTTAAATGGGTCATGAAAATACAAAAGACCCTGAACAAAGAGACAATGACAATTGTTTTTATCTGCCATCTAAAGAGGAGTATCCCAGCTTCCATATCACAAGATCAGTCATTAGCAAATATTAGCATATCAAGTTTCTTTGCTAGAACTAATAACATAAATATAAAATCATTAAATTTTTTGAAGTGGGGAAGAGCCATTGTTATTCTTTTATATGAAAATAGAAGCTTTCGAGAGTGGGTTTTAATTTATTGGCCATAACTTTGGTTATTAAAGGGCTCCAAATGAGAAAAAACTTATTTCTGTTGCAGACATCATTTTTTAATGCATTTGTTATATTAATAGTGTTTTGGAGGTGAAAAGAGTGTCGGATAGAGTAATGTTTAGGAAGCTGGAAATTGACGGTGTAATGATGAATGTTGTTAGTGCATATGCTCCACAAGTTGTGTGTGCAATGGATGAGAAAGAAAAATTTTGGAGTGAATTGGATGAAGTGGTGATGACTGTACCCAAGGGTGAGAGAGTGGTGATTGGAGCAGATTTCAATGGGCATGTTGGTGAAGGGAACAGAGGGGATGAGGAAGTGATGGGTAGGTATGGTGTTAAACAAAGGAATGTAGAAGGTCAGATGATAGTGGATTTTGCGAAAAGGATGGACATGGCTGTGGTGAATATGTATTTGAACAAGAGGGAGGAACATAGGGTGACATACAAGTAGTTTTTTTCATGCTACTACCTGGGCAACTGTCCAATCTAGCTAAACTGCAAGTATTTCTGCTTCTTGAACTATTTTAAACTGTTTAAAGTTGTTTTTGCACCTGCACTTTTAAAGTTTGTCCTGTTTGTTGCATTTACCTGTTGAGACTGCACACTCAAGTGCGCTAGCCTGTGTTACATATTTACTGCATTTTCCTGCTGTTTGTTGCAAAAAAAGAAAAAAAAAACAAAAACATTATCCTTGTTTCCCGTCTTTCCTGACCTAGAGTAGTCCAAATACAGGCTTTGCTGTATTCTGGACTTTTGGAAAGTTCCTGTGTTGCCCATTTCCTTTCTTGGATAAGGGGAGGCTTCTTTGTTCACCAGTGGCAGTGGGGAGCTTAGAGCAGCCTATATATCCCTGGAGGAGTGTTCCCAGCACAAGAATCTGGTAGTCTATTGGCTGTTTTGGGCCAATTTCTAACTCTTTCAAGTCCCCCTGTATAAAACCCACTTTAGTGCGGCTTTGTGCGATTTTGCGCATAGCGCAGCATCGGGCAGCACCGCTTAATTGGGTTTAAACCATTCTCGGCTCCATAAAGTCTGCTCTTCACTTTTTCCCTTAGACCTGATCTAGTTCTCATAATAAGCACCCTATTCCTACTCTAAAGCCTGGCACTTGCTCACTAAAGCAATTATATAAGTCAGCACTAAATAATTAAAAGCACTACACCCTCACAAACTCCCCTTGAGTACCTTGTTCCCCATTGGCCCCTTTTTTCAATTATAAAGGAATTCCCAATACTATTCTAGCATGTCCAAAGGTCAGTTGTCAATCTCCTCTCTGGTCCAGCTGGTGAATCTGGGAATCTTGAGGCAATGTTACAACTGCCTCATGTACACAGACAACCCTCTCCTCCTCCCAACAAATTCCAACACATTTGAGAGATGCAACCATATAGCCAAACTGGAGGCTAAGCTCTCTCAACTCAGTACTGGTGTAACCAGTCAGGAGGAGAAGGAAACCACACTCACTACAATTCCAGTCTCACATAGACCTACCATGACAGCAAACCAAACACATAAACACACAAAAACATACTCGGAGGCTCTAAATAAAAATCTGCCTAAGCAGCAGAGACCTCCAAAGCAGACACCCAAGCAACCGCTACCCCAAAACAAAACACGTGCAACACATAGCTCACAAAACCAGTGTGCCAAACAGTCACAGCTCTTAATGCTAAACAACACACCTGATACACTTGTAATAGGTGACTCTATCGTCAGGCACACTGACGTCCCACTCACCAGGCTGAACAAAGAGAAGGGCACGGTGAGCTGCCTGTCGGGCGCTAGGATCCGCCACATAACACAAGCACTCAAGTCACTCCAAGGCAAGTACAAATATGACTCAGTCATTGTCCATGCTATTGTGAATGACCTGAGACGTACCTTCCTGGACTACATGAAAAGAGACATAGAGAAGCTCTCTGAGCATGTAGCCCAGGCCGGTATGACCCTGACCTTGAGTAGCATTTTACCCTCACCAAGAATGATGCCACAATATGAAGACAAGATGATCAATTTCAACAATTGGCTTAAGTATTGGTGCCATTCAAAGGGGATCCAATGCCTGTCAGCCTGGGATGACATGCTCGACAAGCCACGATGCTTCGCTAGGGACGGCTTGCACCTGTCACCCTTGGGCTTTCGGATATTGGCAAATGCTCTTGCCACCCCCATAGTGCCTTTTTTAGGCAAGGCTCAAAAGACAAACCCACCTCCATAGGTATCACAAGGGATAAGAAACTAAGAGTAATGCTACTCAACGCCAAAAGTCTAAACCTCAAGATGCACGCACTCTAAACTCTCCTTAGCATAGAGAACATCGATATCTGTGCAGTAACAGAAACCTGGTTCAAGGCTCCCGAGAGCACCCCAGCACTCCCAGGTTATAGCTCATACCATGCTTTTCGGCCCCAAAATTTGGACCGAACCACAAAAGGAGGGGGAGTATCAATATTCGTCAAAGATACCCACACCTCCAGGTTGGTGGCACAGCACAAAGCATCAGAGACTATCCATGTGCAACTAACAGTGGATAAAACTTCCTTCCAGTTTATAGCCTGCTACAGACCACCCTCCTAAACCCAGGAACCCCACTCGGCCTTCCTGAGAACACTGGAAAATATGAAGTTCTCTCCAAACACCATTATATCGGGCGACTTCAACTACTCAAACATAGACTGGGAGAATTACTCTAGCTCCAACACCCTAGCCCAAAGGTTCCTAGAATTTATAAACTCAAATGCTATGGAACAACTTGTTACCACTCCCACAAGAGGGGAAAACATACTGGACCTGATCATCACCAACATGGGGACTCTATGCTCCAGACCAGAAGTGTATCCCTCACTGGTAAGATCAGACAATAAACTAATCTCACTGGATATTCACATCCCGACCCCACCCCCTGCCCAGAAAACCACAGTGAAAAATGTCTCTAAAGCAAATTTCACACTCCTCAAAACTGAGGTGGAATCCTTCAAAGCCCCCGGGCCTGTAGAAAATACGTCCCAGACCGCTGAATCCTTTATAAACACATTCTATGAACACCTTCAGGAATGCATGGATCATGCAATCCCAAATAAAACCAAGACCCAATCCTCCAAAGGCAGACGTCCTGTCTGGTGGACCCCAGCGAAAACAAACTATACAATAGAAGGAGGAAGCTACTACATGATAGAGCAAAATCCCAAACATCTCAGATGCTCAGGTAAGAGTCACCCTCTCCAAAGCAAAAAACACAGCATCAATGGGACCAGAGGTTGTCCCGGGCTGCATCCTACATGAACTCTAAGAAGAGCTAAACCCAAACATAAAACTACTGTTCAATCTCAGCCTTACTACAGGATATGTACCCAAAGAGTGGCGTACAGCAACAGTGGTCCCTCTTCACAAAGGTGGTGCCTCAACAGATCCTATCGCCCCATGAGCCTGACTAGCTTGGTCTGCAAAGCTATGGAAAGGATCATCATGGACCTCATAAATAAAGATATTGGGGACCTACAGACACTAGATCCTACCCAGTTCGGCTTTGTTAAGGGCAGATCTTGCCTCTTAAACTTGGTTGATTTCTTTGAAACAGTCACCAAGGCTATTGACGAGGGGAAGGTGGTCCACACAGCCTACCTGGACCTCGCAAAAGCCTTTGATATAATACCCCACTCGGACATTATAGATAAGCTCACCAGCTTAAATATAAACCCCTATGTCACTAGATGGGTTGCAAACTGGCTCAAAGACAGAACCCACATGGGTAGAACTGCTGGAGCCATGTCAGACTCCAAACCAGTTACAAGTGGTGTCCCACAAGGCTCAGTCCTGGGACCTCTCTTGTTCGGTATATATTTCTCGGAGGTACAGGCAAACACGGAAGGACTGTGGCTGACCAAGTTCACAGATGACTGCAAACTGGGTGCCATAATCGACTCTCCAGCCAACACAAGCATCCTCCAAAAGGGCGTCATAGAAACAGACAACTGGTGCCAGAGCCATGGCCTCAAGCTAAACGCTAAAAAGTGTATAGTCATCCCCTTTGGCAAAAACAAAGTGCCCACAAATTACCACATAGGTGGTAATCCATTAATCGGAAGAAGTAATTAGGGACCTGGGGACCCAAGTTGATAGCAGTCTCTCATTTGACAACCACGTGGCCAAAGTGGTTAGAAAAACATTTTATATAGCCCACCTAATCATGAAGGGATTCACATCTAGATCAGGAGAGGTCATCGTGCCTCTTTACTCATCCCTCATCAGGCCCATAATTGAGTACAATGCCCCTTTTGGGATGTACCTTACCAGACACCTGCAGCAACTGGAAAGACCCCAAAAGTACCTCACCAAGAGGATCAAAGGGCTCAAACAGATGCCATATGCTGCCCGGTTAAAGAAATTCCAGCTCTACTCAGTGGCATACCGCCTGCTCAGAGGCGATCTGTGCCTGATGTATAAAGCCATGTCCAGCCCGGAATTAATGGACATGCTGCACCTCAGAAAATCCAAATCCCATTGAGCTACACGCTCAAGTGACTTGAACCTCAGCACTGAAATAAATATGACATGCTGGCGGGACAGATTCATAACCCAGAGGCTCCCTTCACTCTGGAATAAAATCCCAGTCCAGCTTAGGCAGAGTCCCTCATTGACTCTCTTCAGGAGGAATCTTGATGAGTGGATGGGAGATTGTAGGTTTACCCCAGGTATCACTTCTGTGTCACTGTTAGACAGAGGCACGGTATACTAACCTCAAAAAAGGGCATAGCAAAATTAATTTAAAATGGGTGGCGAAAGCCAAACACACTCTGGCTAGGCTTATAAATGCCCTAGGGCAGATAGTCTAGTATGAACCTATGAACCTAAGAGTGGAGAAAGATGCACACAGGTGGATTATATTTTATGTAGGAGGGCCAGTTTAAAGGAAATTGGAGACTGTAAAGTGGTGACCGGAGAAAGTGTAGTTATGCAGCATAGGATGGTGGTTCGTAGGATGACGGTGATTAAGAGGAGGAGGAGGAGTGTGAGGGCAGCACCAAGGATCAAATGGTGGAAACTGAAAAAGGGTAATTGTGAGGTGGAGTTCAGGGATGAGTTAAGACAGGCACTGGATGGCAGTGAAGAGTTACCAAATAGCTGGGTAACTACAGCAGAGCTAGTAAGGTGCTTGGTATCACATCTGGACAGAGGAAGGATGACAAGGAGACATGGTGGTGGAATGAGGCAGTACAGGAGAGTATACAGAGAAAGAGGTTGACAAAGATGAAGTGGGATTGTCAGAGAAATGAAGAAAGTAGACAGGAGTATAAGGAGATGAGGCGCATGGCAAAGAGAGAGGTGTCGAAGGCTAAGGATAAGGCATATGAAGAGTTGTATGAAAGGTTGGACACTAAGAAGGGAGAAAAGGACCTATACCGATTGGCTAGACAGAGGGACCGAGTTAGGAAAGATGTGCAGCAGGTAAAGGTGATAAAAGATAATGAGGGAAATGTACTCACAAGCGAGGAGAGTGTGTTGAGCAGATGGAAAGAGTACTTTGAGGGGTTGATGAATGAAGAGAATGAGAGGGAGAGAAGGTTGGATGATATGCAGATAGTGAATCATGAAATGCAATGGATTAGCAAGGAGGACGTAAGGATGGCTATGAAGAGAATGAAGAATGGAAACGCTGTTGGCCCAGATGACATACCTGTGGAAGCATGGAGGTGTTTAGGTGAAATGGCAGTGGAGTTTTTAACCAGATTGTTTAATAAAATCTTGGAAAGTGAGAGGATGCCTGAGTAATGGAGAAAAGGTGTTTTGGTACCGATTTTTAAGAATAAGGGTGATGTGCAGAGCTGTAGTAACTACAGAGGGATTACATTGATCAGTCACAGCATGAAGTTGTGGGAAAGAGTAGTGGAAGCAAGGTTAAGAATGGACGTGATGATTAGTGATCAGCAGTATGGTTTCATGCTGGGAAAGAGCACTACAGATGCGATGTTTGCTCTGAGAGTGTTGATGGAAAAGTACAGAGAATGTCAGAAGGAGTTGCATTGTGTTTTTGTAGACTTAGAGAAAGCATATGACAGGGTGCCTAGAGAGGAGTTGTGGTATTGTATGAGGAAGTCAGGAGTGTCAGAGAAATATGTAAGACTGGTACAGGATATGTACGAGGGTAGTGTGACAGCGGTGAGGTCTGCAGTGGGAGTGACGGATGCATTTAAGGTGGAGGTGGGGTTACATCAAGGATCAGCTCTGAGTCGTTTCTTATTTGCAATGGTGATGGACAGGTTGACAGACGAGACCAGACAGGAGTCCCCATGGACTATGATGTTTGCAGATGATATTGTGATCTGTAGTGAGAGTAGAGAACAGGTGGAGGAGACCCTGGAGAGATGGAGATATGCTCTAGAGAGAAGAGGAATGAAGGTCATCAGAAGTAAGACAGAATATATGTGTGTGAATGAGAGGGAGGATAGAGGAATGGTGAGGATGCAAGAAGTAAAGGTGGCGAAGGTGGATGAGTTTAAATACTTGGGATCAATAGTTCAGAGTAACGGTGAGTGTGGAAGAGAGGTGAAGAAGAGAGTACAGGCGGGATGGAGTGGGTGGAGAAGAGTGTCAGGAGTGATTTGTGACAGACGAGTACCTGTAAGAGTGAAAGGGAAGGTCTACAAGAGGGTAATGAGACCAGCTATGTTATATGGGTTGGAGACAGTGGCATTGACAAAAAGGCAGGAGTATGAGCTAGATGTGGCAGAATTAAAGATGTTAAGATTTGCACTGGGTGTGACGAGGGTGGACAGGATTAGAAATAAGTATATTAGAGGGTCAGCCCAGGTTGGAAGGTTTGGAGACAAAGCCAGAGAGGCACGATTACGTTGGTTTGGACATGTGCTGAGGAGGGATGCAGAGTATATTGGGAAAAAGATGCTAAGGATGAAGCTACCAGGTAACAGGAAAAGAGGAAGGCCTAAGATAAGGTTTATGGATGTGGTGAGAGAGGACATGCAGGTGGTTGGTGTGACAGAGCAAGATGCAGAGGACAGGAAGAAATGGAAACAGGTGATCTGCTTTGGCGACCCCTAACGGAAACAGCTGAAAGAAGATGATGATGATGTTAACCAGCTACTGGGGGTCACAATTATTCTCCAAAGTATAGAAAAAGACAACTTTGTTAACCACTTTTCTGCTTAAGTTTGCTTAGCACCTTTCATCAGTGTTATACTGTGGTTCTGTGCTTGGACGTAGACAGCAGCCAAAGTGATGAGAAGTTAAAGCAGTTTTAATATCTGTAACACAAGTCATGCTTTCTCACTTCTTTTTGTGTGTAGCAACATGAATTGCATTATATAATGATGGACGTTGCTTCTGTCTGTGTCTGTGATGCTGTGTGACAGCTTTCCAAGCTGTAGAACATGCACACAACCATGTGACAGCTTTCAAAGCTGTAGAAGATGCTGCACTGTGACACTTTTTTGTATAACTGACTGTGTTGCAGAAGCAAGTGATTTATAGCTAACAAAACTGTAAAATATTTAGCATTAACATACTTTTTTTCTTTCTCTCCATAACTTGCAGTACAAGGAGCAGGTAAAGCTCCAGGTGCTATCAGATATTACAGCCATGTATTATCAGTCAGTACTAGATAAGTTATAGGTTCTGAACCATATAACAGCTTTTTATTGGAGATCCTATCATCTTCATTGAGGTGAGCGAACCTATAAGTACAATATGTAACACTAGCACCCCTTACCAACAGTCTGAAATAGTATAACTAGTCATATCTTTTCTTATAAAAAGGGGAGTGGGATTAAGGGAGAGTGACAGTTCCCTTATCTGCAGTGAAAATGTTCTTCTGCTGTTTAATTCATATCATTATACTGCACGTAGGGACAACTGCAGATCTGAATTTGTTTATTTAAAAATAATGATGAATTAGATTGTTAGGGGTATTGCACCCACTGTAGAATCTATGTACAGCATTCAATAATTTTAATGAATAAATCTTTTTGTCCACAGCCATTAGCACACCTTTTCCTGATTTCTAAGACAGTCTGTATTTCAGATCAATTGGCTTAAATGGGGACATATTTATTATAGATTTGGTGAAAAAAATCTAATACCTAAATTGAAGTGTTAGATCTCTCCTAACTAATTTGATTGTTTTATAACCATACTACACTTGTGTATGATATGGATCTAAGTTGTGCTGTTGTGTTTTTACATTTAGCCAAGGCATTTGACAATCTGCCTTATGAATTTATATATACGGATCCATGTAAAGTTCAAGATACAGCATCTGTGCAGTATTCTGGATAATGTCGCAGCTACTGACAGAAATCAATCAATTACCATTAAAGGACATTTTTCAGATACATTACTAATTCGTTCAGGAATCCCTCAGGCCTCTGCACTGGGCCCATTATTAATTAAACTGGTATTTTCAACTTTTATTAGAAGCAGATCCTGTTGGGTAAGCAATAGGCTTTAAAAACCGTCAGCAGTAAGGACTTTTCAAAAATCAGTTAACTATGTACACAACATAACCAAATGGCCATTTGATTATGGGTTGCATTTTAGCCCAAAAATGTAAGATCAAGTACTTTGGTGAAGAATCAGTCAAAGAAAAAGTAAAACTGCAAACTTCATTACTTGGAGAAGTATCTGACTTTAAGGACTCAGTAATGCAGTAATTAATAAAATTAACACAATAATTGGGTTAATGGATTGTCAGTAATACAGAGAGTCAATATAACAGTGTATGGCTTTGAAATGGTCTACAAAGGAAGGCTAACTGTATTTAAAGCATAGTACTGCCTCTGACAAGCCCAGCAGGTTCCTTTAAATACAGTATTGTAAGTGATGTCTTACACATTTTTGTCCAGATCTGCAATAAAAAGACCCTTTACCTTTCTGTTCATGGGGTGAGTGTATTGCTGTCCTTAATCAGATTCTTTAACATAGAACCTAATTTTTTCAAACCCTGATTTTGCCTCTTGGACAAATTCACTCATACACTGCCATCAGTTTAAAATGAACTATTCTCTGTTCTCTAGAAAAGCCCATGGCAGCAAGAAGTCAAAGTGAACATAGGAATTAAAAAATGTCACTGCAAATATAGGTCTTTACATGGAAGGAACTGCAGTTTATTTGGAACCCTTTTGAATATAAGTTAAATATTTGCCATTTAATTTGATTGGTCATTTTAAAATTGTACATAATAATGTTGTTTTATAAGTTTACTTATAATGTGTGGTTTGGAAAAAAGAGCACAGCTTTCATCTAAAAGTTTAGATATGTGAATAAAGAAAAGTTTATTTATCTTTCTTAATGTATTGATGATACCTTTTTTGTTTTTAAGAAGTAATTCAATTTGTTTGGCACTATTCATTTTTGGTAGATATGCCTCTTTATACACTGTATAATAAATGTATAATAAATTCAAAATCAAAGTAAACTTTATTTCCACTTCGATTCACACAACTGATATCCTTCCCTCCTCATATTCCTAGACCTGCTACCTCCTATGAGAAGCTATTGTTGCTATACAGCCTTTGTCCACTAGATGGCACCCCTTTCCTAGATCTGTCCTACTGTCTTGAAATACAACTCACAGGTATACAGTATTCATAACTTGTTGAGTTGCAGTCCCACTCTATCCTTCTATATTTTTTACTGTACATTACTTAACTACTCTGCCTACTATCCCTACTATCAAGGCTCTTAACTCCCACCTTTCCCCACCTAAACTTAAATTAGCAATTCAGCTCACCACTGATTGTTCTACTAGGGTTCACTCCTTCAGTGGCTCTAACCACTCCGTTCACCCTGCAGGCTCACTCCGCTCCCCTACCCTGTCCCCAATTCCCACCCACCCCCAGTGCTTCTAGATTTATACATCCTAACCACACACCCATATCCATACAACCAATCACATGCTCCAACCGCTTAAAGTGCTATAACCCACTTCCCGCTAGTCATTACCTTTGTAAACTATCTGTACTCATCCCTGTATAGTAACCTAGACACAATACTTCTACAATGCCACCCACTACTACCCTTATGCACCTGAAGCCCTTACTTTTATTCCCACTCCTACCTATTTTAGCTGTACCTTACCTACTTACTTTCTATGAACACCTTAACTGCCTAGGATTTCACAACCCCATAAAGCAAACCTCCACACCAACACTTATAATCCCTCATAGCATAATAACACATCCTGTCCACCAAAATATTTATCAGCTAAATTTCATAGACTCACTCACATCACATATTACAGACCAAGAGCTAGGGAATCCCAGAACCAAATATGTAAAGTTTTAAAACTCATGCTGAGAATACAAGTCCACTGCCTAATAAATGGTGACATACATCCAAACCCTGGCCCAAATTCTACCACTACCACAGAGCCTAACACACCAACTTCTACTAACACACACTTGCTTACCAGACCCCCTAACTCTCTCCTGATAGCTCATCTCAATATTCAAAGCATAAATAATAAAGTTGCCCACCTACATGCCCTCATGGATGTACATTCATTTGACATCCTCTGTCTCACTGAAACATGGCTCAAGCCAGCAATACAAGACAATGTGGTTATTCCCCCCAGTTATAGTATCCTGAGACTGGACCGTAATACTAAGAAAGGAGGAGGAGTAGCTATTCTCTATAAATATGGATTACAGGTGACCTCTATAGACTCTAAACCTCCACTAACTAGTAATGCAGAAATTCTTATTTCCAAGATTCAACTCAACAAATGTAAATCCATATATATCATGTGTATCTACTTTCCCCCAGGCAATAATGCCAGCACCTTAGAGGCTATCCTAAGTTGGCTTTCCACCACTGACCCACAAGAAACCATAGTACTCAGCGACTTTAATATAAACTGGTAGTGGTGTACATCTGAACACCCTTCCACTCATATTAACCTATATGGTTTTACTCAAACCATTACATCCCCCACTAGAACCAATAAACTTAATAACAATGAAAGCACCCTAGATTGGATTCTCACAAATAGTCATCACCAAACTTACAAAGTAGGTACCCTCCCTGAAGATATGAGCGACCACTCACTCACCTTCTTAATCAGGTATAAGAGTGACATCCCAAACCCAACCATTTATAAGACAATAAGGACTAACAAAACTTTTAACCCCGACAGCTTTCAAAAAGAACTTATAGCTTGTGACTGGTCACCCCTGAAACACCTACCATTAGAAGACGCAGGTTAAGTACTTTAATTCTAAATTCTTAGCCACTCTAGACTACCATGCCCCAACATGCACAATTAGAACTAGGTCTAAACCAGCCCCATGGCTCTCCAAAACAACCAAACAAAAAATCCTCCAAAGAAACAAACTCTGGGCCAGCTGGAGTACAACTAAATACCCTACAGAACAATTAAAGTTCAGACAGCTAATAAATGAAACAAAAAAAGCCATATTGTCAGATAAAAGAAACTTTTACTGTCACCTCCAAATCCACCAAAATAAACCCCAAAAATTCTGGTCAGGCATCAATAAACGTTTACACCCAGGTCATTCAATCACACCCACTCCCTCAGGCTGTGTTCACAACAGTCCCAACCAAATAGCCAATTCTTTTAACACTTTTTTCACAGAGGCCATTCAATCTCTTGCCAATCAGCTATCCCCTGACACTATATCTTCTTCCTCTGATATCTCTAACAGCCCCCTACTATTTCAGTTTCAACCTGTTCCTACATCCCTTGTCTGTACCCTTATTCAGAAACTTAAACCCACCACCCTCTCTGCAGACCTACTACCTGCAGAATACCTGCAAAAAGCTGCAAAAGCTATGGCCTACCCCATATCCATCCTCATTAATAGAACTATTTCTGAAGGAACTATCCCATCAATCTGGAAAATTTCACATATTATCCCCCTGCATAAAGCTGGTAATTCCAACAAATTATCTAACTACAGACCTATAGCCATATTATCCCCATTGGCAAAAATCATGGAGAAATGCATTCATAAGCAACTATTAAACAATCTACTAGAAAACAACCTACTAGCTACCTGCCAACATGGCTTCAGACCATTTCATAGCACCACCTCTGCTCTCTTATCCTTCACTGACTGCATTAATAAAAATAGCAATAATGACACTCTATCCTCAGCCTTCTTTATTGATCTGTCAAAGGCCTATGACATGGTTAACCACCAGCTACTCATAAACATACTTAAAAACCTGTCACTGGATCCACTTGCTATACAGTGGTTCCAATCCTACTTAAATAACAGGTAACAGGCTGTACAATGGGAGAATAACTTGTCTTCCCATCTCCCAATTGCCCTTGGTGTCCCTCAAGGCTCCATATTGGGTCCTCTCGTCTTCTCTATTTTTACAAATGACCTACATTCTGTAATACCTCAAGCTACCTGTATCCAATATGCAGATGATTCCATGTTAATATGCTCAGCCACTTCTCCATCACAACTTCAGTCCCTAACCCAAAACGTGTTTAGCACAGTAGAGAAATGACTCCTACATGCTATTATTCACTCCCACCCGCAGGGCCTCCCCACTGAACTTTACTGTTACATCTAGCAATGGTACTATTATATCTCCTGATCCTACCACAAAACTACTTGGGGTACTAATTGATAATAACCTTACCTTTGAGCCCCATATTAACAACACTGTAAAAACAGTAAACAAAAAATTAGGTTCCCTCTATAGGATCAAACCCTTTCTGACTCCACTAGCCAGGACCACTATTGCCTGTACCCACTTAATCTCAACCCTGCTATATGCCTCCCCTATCTATACTAAACTATGTAAAAACAATCTGAACAAGCTGGCTGTCTCCTATAATAATATTGCCAGATTGCAAATGGGTCAACCTATAGAACCCATAATTTCAACAATCTTAATCAACTAGGATGGTTACAGTTGTCAAATCTAATACTATTGAACCAACTAATAGTTGCCCATAAGATCCTCTATCAACCAACAGATACACCAATACTCACTAACATTATCACCCCCTACAATAATCCCAAGACCCTACGCTCATCAATAAACTACTGGTACAAATATTTAAAACCAACAATCTGGCCGGAGACTCATTGTTCTCTAATACAGGGGGTAAAACCTGGAACACCCTCCCCAATCACCTAACCTCCCTATCCTCAGTTACCCTATTTAAAACCAAACTTAAACCATACCTTAAATCACATTGGTTATGCCCCTGTGTTAACCTGGACTAACTACCTCACTTGTCTCCAGACACTAATCTTCATACCTGCATAAGGTAGTTAATCTTTTATTAACAATAATATGTGTGTGACTTTACAGTTTAATAGTGTTCTTTTTACATATTTTTCTATGTATACTCATACTTGTTATGTACTAGGATTGATTTTTCTTACTCATAAGCTAAAATGTAATGAAATGTAATGATTGCCAAAACTTTGTAATGTACCTGTGTTTTGTAAATACTACTCTGAATTGTGGAGCTTTTCTTCCCGGGCCTCCACTGAAAATGGACATATATCCAGTTGGATCAGCCCGGTTAACAATTGTAAAATAAAATAAATAAAAATAAATAAGTGCAAACCGAGCAAATTATGTTTCTTCGGTCTCAGTGTGCATACAAATACATAGACTACATTTAACATGATGATAATACACAAAATTCTATAGAGACAGACTACAAACACAACAATAATAAATACTTGTATTATTGCACTGATTTAATAGATTATCACTCATTACTAGGTTATTAGCTTTTTTCCACTGGAAAAATTGCACTTAAGCAATTGATTTAAGGCCTACATTTATATTGCACAGTAAGACTGACTTTGCTGTCTGGGTGTGGGTAAGACTTTGTTACATATTGCACTATAGAGACTTTTCAGTATGTGTTGGATTACTGCCTTAATGTCCAGTGTGAAGGGTACAGATCCTAGAGTTCAGTAACCTGATGGCTAGTGGACAGAAGCTGTTTCTGAATATCTTGTTTTTTCAGCGTATCCATCGAAAGCGCCTTCCTGATGTTAAATGTGAGAACAACTTATAAGCAGGATGAGTGCTATCCCTGGTTATTTTACCTTGCCCTGCTGAGACATCTGGAAATGTGTAGGTCTTATATGGAGGGGAGGGAGTCCCTGATAATCCTCTCAGATGCTTTCACTTCCCTCTGGAGGGACTGGTACTCGGAAGCAAAGCAACTTCCAAACCATACTGTAAAGCTGTTTGTCAGTATATGTTCAGTGGTGCCCCTGTAGAAGGTTTTGAGAGCCATTGATGGTAGGTTTGCTCTCCTCAACCTTCTCAAGAAGTGAAGCCATTAATGTGCCTTTTTAATGATGGCATTTGTGTTGGCTGACCACTTCAAGTCTTCTGCAATGTGCATCCCCAGAAATGTTGTGCTTTTTACTCTCTCAACTCTCTATTCATTGATTATGACTGGAGAGTGCTTTCTGTTGCTCTTCCTGTAGTCCACAATTATTTCTTTGGTCTTGTTTATATTTAGTGCAAGATTATCCCTGTAACCCCAACTTATGAACTGATTCACCTCCTCTCTGCAGGCTGTCTCATCATTATTCCTTGTGATGATTCACCTCCTCTCTGCAGGCTGTCTCGTCATCATTCCTGATGATGATTCACCTCCTCTCTGCAGGCTGTCTCATCATCAGTCGTGATGATGATTCACCTTCTCTCTGCAGGCTGTCTCGTCATCATTCCTGATGATGATTCACCTCCTCTCTGCAGGCTGTCTCATCATCATTCCTGATGATGATTCACCTCCTCTCTGCAGCCTGTCTTGTCATCATTCCTGATGATGATTCACCTCCTCGTTGTAGGCTGTCTTGTCATCATTCCTGATGATGATTCACCTCCTCGTTGTAGGCTGTCTTGTCATCAGTCCTGATGATGATTCACCTCCTCTCTGCAGGCTGTCTCATCATCATTCCTGATGATGATTCACCTCCTCTCTGCAGGCCGTCTCGTCATCATTCCTGATGATGATTCACCTCCTCTCTGTAGGCTGTCTTGTCATCATTCCTGATGATGATTCACCTCCTCTCTGTAGGCTGTCTCATCATCATTCCTGATGGTGATTCACCTCCTCTCTGTAGGCTGTCTTGTCATCATTCCTGATGATGATTCACCTCCTCTCTGCAGGCTGTCTCATCATCATTCCTGATGATGATTCACCTCCTCTCTGCAGGCTGTCTCATCATCATTCCTGATGATGATTCACCTCCTCTCTGTAGGCTGTCTTGTCATCATTCCTGATTATGATTCACCTCCTCTCTGTAGGCTGTCTCATCATCATTCCTGATGATGATTCACCTCCTCTCTGCAGGCTGTCTTGTCATCAGTCCTGATGATGATTCACCTCCTCTCTGTAGGCTGTCTCATCATCATTCCTGATGATGATTCACCTCCTCTCTGCAGGCTGTCTCGTCATCATTCCCGATGATGATTCACCTCCTCTCTGCAGGCTGTCTTGTCATCATTCCTGATGATGATTCACCTCCTCTCTGCAGGCTGTCTCGTCATCATTCCCGATGATGATTCACCTCCTCTCTGCAGGCTGTCTCATCATCAGACGTGATGATGATTCACCTCCTCTCTGCAGGCTGTCTTGTCATCATTCCTGATGATGATTCACCTCCTCTCTGCAGGCTGTCTTGTCATCATTCCCGATGATGATTCACCTCCTCTCTGCAGGCTGTCTCATCATCATTCCTAATGATGATTCACCTCCTCTCTGCAGGCTGTCTCGTCATCAGTCGTGATGATGATTCACCTCCTCTCTGCAGGCTGTCTCGTCATCCTTCCTGATGAGACCCACAACTGTTGTATCATCTGCAAATCTGATGATATGGTTTGAGCTGTGCTTGCCAGTACAATCATGGGTTAATATGATAAAAAGCAGGGGGCTTAGGACACATCCCTGTGGGACTCCAGTGTTCAGGATGATGCTCTATGATGTATTCTTGCCTACGCACACTTTCTGGGGTCTGTCTATAAGAATGTCCAGAATCCAGTTGCATAGTGGAGTACTGATGCCCAGTTGAACCAGCTTTCTGATCATATTTTGTGGGATGACTGTATTGAAAGTTGAACGGAAGTTGTTTATACAGTATGTTTTACTAGGGACAGAGTTTCAAATACTAAATGGTTTTATTTAAACAAAAACAGTAAGAGTCTATTTAATGTTAAAATAAATCAGCCTGTGATATGTACCGCAATAGGGATTATTCAGTTCTATAAGGTTTTGATTGTACCACCCACCCCTGATAAATTCTAGTTCATATGCCAATCCTTACTTCCTTTATTTTTTCAGCAATGTGTTAGAAATGGAAACGTGAAGGAAAAAGCAGTACCATATTTGCAAATAAACGTAGACAGAGAGAGAGAGAGAGAGAGAGAGAGAGAGGAAGAGAGAGATAAGAGAAAGAGAGAGAAAGATGTATTTATTTATTTTATTAATATTTTAACTGAGTTGGCCCAGTCCATTTACAGGAAGTATATGGGGTAGAAAACTCCCATAGTTTGAAAAAAGTGCAAAATCCAATATAACTGTATAAAATACAGTAAAATCAAGAAAGTGATGAATACGTAAATAAAGCATAATAAAGAACATTAAGACAGTATCACAAATGTTTACAGATGTATACAGTAGTTATTTATCGAAAAAAGTAATCTAGTTTGCAAGCTAAATCAAGGATTCATGCTTTTGCTATCGTGTATAACTCTACAAAGGAAGTTAAGTAGTTTGTGCATAAAGTAGCCATCTGTGCATTTCTAGAAAATACAAAAAAGAGACATTATTGCTGAACTAAAAATACTGCTTTTATTCTTCATATATTTTGACAGACTGAGGATTGAAATAAAAGCTCTTAACTGAAATTCTGAAGTTGATCAAACTGTGTTAAGAAGTTGTCTGAAAGTGGTCTTTATCTCTTTGTGAATTTCTATTTACCGAATGCATCTTTGTCGAACAACTATTCAGCACACAAACTAATCGTTGAACTAAGTTTTCAGCAAAAACTTTCCTAGGGCAAAACAATGGCTGGCCACTATCTGGAATTTGCCTTTTCCCCACTTTAGTGCAGTCTCGGAGTTGGTATATTTAGTTAGGGGGGTGTGGGAAATGTGGATGGCATAGCCCCCCACATGTGTAGGTTTTAAGTTTTTTTTTTTATGATCGCTAGGGTGGACTACCATCGGTTTGCCCTAGGAAAGTTTTGTTCTGATGAGTGTTATTTAAGATTCCTGATAAGCAGAATACAGGACATGAGTTTTGTTAAGAGTAGAGCTTCTACTATTCAGACTTGGTTTCTACTGTCTTAAAAGATTTTATTCTGTGCAACTCACCCACTGTACAATTAGTACATATTCTTTTAAAGCTGTGTTGATGAGCTGTTTGATACAAAGGTCATGATTGATGATATTTCCAGGCATTTCCAGATATCTTCTCACTCATCTGGAGTCGTTTTTTTCTCTTAACAGTATTTAGGCTAGTTGCGTCTGTGTGCTATCATGAGCTTGCTTATTAAAGTAGATGTCGTTAGTTTTGTCCTCATTCAAAATCGGCCTACTATGAGTAATCCATTTTTTTTGTGGAGGGGGGTTCTAACTCTGTTTGCAGTTCACATGCTAATTTATGAGGGGTGTCATAGTGAATTAGTGTGGTGTCGTATTACTGGATTTGTTGTCCTCCCACCACTTGTAGATACAGCTAATTAGAATATAATGAGAGTAGGAGGAGCCTTACACTGAGTCTTTCAAAAACTCCTGTTTGTCTTGTATGTTCATAACAGTACATAGGTTCCTAGGTATATAGGTAAGTACTAGGCTAGCTGTCCTTGTGGACCATTTTAAGCCTATCCAATCTCTCTTATAAAGGTAGGTGAGAATCAAACCCTGTAATTTGTGTCTGTGATGTAAACACCTTAACCAGTATGTTAACCTCCAGCCATAACTCCATTTTCTTCTTCCTGGCAGACAGTTTTTGAACCACTGTAGTATTGGTGAACTACATACATCTTCTTTTTTGAGCTGTGAGATCAGAGGCTTTGGAGAAATCAGGGAAGATGAGTGGTATTTAAATGTCTTTAACTAAGTTTGTGGACAATTAAAAACCTCAGCTTTGGCCGGCTAAGAACTTGCTATATTCAGCTGGACGTATAAGAGAATTTAAGTACCTTTATCTGCTCTTTTTTTCCCAAAAATTACAGTATTTAAATTGATTTTAACTGTGTGGAAGGAATATTAGCTGAACTGGAAGTTAGTCAGTGTTTGCTGAATTTTGTTATTTGCTAGTAATTACAGGTGTGGGGGTAGTCACATTCTTTGATTTCCTGTCCTTGCCTATTTAAGTGGTACAGTGTGAAATATTTTCTGCTTAAAAACCTCAGCTTTGGCTATATTCAACTGGACGTATAAGAGAATTTAAGTAACTTTATCTGCTCTTTTTTTTCAAAAAAATACCCTATTTAAATTGATTTTAACTGTGTGGAAGGAATATTAGCTGAACTGGAAGTTAGTCAGTGTTTGCTGAATTTTGTTATTTGCTAGTAATTACAGGTGTGTGGGGTAGTCACATTTTTTGATTTCCTGTCCTTGCCTATTTAAGTGGTACAGTGTGAAATATTTTCTGCTTAAAAACCTCAGCTTTGGCCGGCTCAGAACTTGCTATATTCAACTGGACGTATAAGAGAATTTAAGTACCTTTATCTGCTCTTTTTTTTCAAAAAAATACAGTATTTAAATTGATTTTAACTGTGTGGAAGGAATATTAACTGAACTGGAAGTTTTCACTCTGCTCTTCAGTTAGTCCCAGCCACCCTCCCTGTTTTTGTTTTGGTGTTAATCTTAGTGGCCTTGCAACTGCCCGCCCCTCTTGTAAATTTATGTTTGGATACTCCTTCTGGGCCCATCTCATTTGCTCACTCAACTGAGTGCAGTGAGATCATATTCTGATTTCAGGCACTCCTAAGAGCATCTGGGAAACAGAAAAAAAAAAAAAAAAAAAAATTAAGCTTGTTTCCTGCCTTTCCTGTTAAGTGGTATAGACTATTTGTAGGCTTCTGAGCCCCCAAGCCCCTCTGTGTTGGAGGGAAGCCTTCTAGCTTAGTTTTTTTTTCTTATAACTAGCCAGTTTTCTAGTTTCAGCATTCAAATCTGTTTCTTTGATCTCAGCACTTGTTCAGAAAAAATAAATAAATAAATAAATAATTTTCATCTGTTTTTACTGTACTTGTGTTTCTACCTACTTTTTTTTACTTTTGCATCATCTTAAAAGTACTCAATTGTATTTATTACTGCTTGGTGTAACTCATTCTAAGCCTTTTGGTTTAAACACTTGGGCTTCGGACCAGTTGTTTTGCACTGAGAGGGTTTGTGGTCTGCACTGTAGTGGCAGAACAGGTAGCTTACATCCTTCTAGGTTGGGAACTGCTGATTGAGGGCTCAGTGTCTGTTATTCTAAAAGTGTATTAATTCTGGTTTAAGCACTTGGGCTTTCAAGCCAGTTATTTTACATTAAGAGGGTTCGTGGTCTGCACTCTTGTGGGAGGAGAGGCTGGACTCTGCCCTTCTGAGCTGGGAATTTCTGGTTGAAGGCTTATAGTGCATGCATATCTGAACTGCTTCTTACTGAAGTTGGTGCGCCTTGTTTGCTGTGGCATAGACTGGATTCGGGCCTGCTGGATCTAGCTTTATTTGTGTAACTTGAGCACTAATCCAGGCATTCTCTAAAGTATTCAATTGTATTTATTACTGCTTGGTAGTAACTTGATTAAAGTGTAGCTATCATTCTAAGTCTTTTGGATTAAGCACTTGGGCTTCAGACCAGTTGTTTTACATTAGGAAGGTTTGTGGCATGCACTGTGGTGGCAGGACAGGTAGCTTTCATCCTTCTAAGTTGGGAACTGCTGATTGAGAGCCCAGTGTCTGTTATTCTTAAAGTGTATTAGTTCTGGTTTAAGCACTTGGGCTTCAGGCCAGCTATTTTACATTAAGAAGGTTTGTGGTCTGCACTCTTGTGGGAGAAGAGGCTGGACTCTGCCCTTCTGAGCTGGGAATTTCTGGTTAAAGGTTTATAGTGCCTGAATATATGAACTGTATCTTACTGAAATTGGTACACCTTGTTTGCTGTAGCATAGACTAGATCCAGGCCTGCTGAATCTAGCTTTGTTTATATACTTGTTGTTTGTTTGCTTGTTATTTCCCTGGAATGCTAATTCCATCTAATATGTGGCTTCTCAGCACTTCTGTGGATCACTAGTGATATCTGCATTGCTTACTGTACTTATTTCCTTGTTTAACTTGAAAGAAAGTTACTGTTTGTCGTTTTTGCATTTAAGTTACCTGTAACACATTGCACTTAAGTTACCTGGCACTTGCTCACTAAAGCAATTATATAAGTCAGCACTAAAAATTAAAAGCACTACACCCTCACTCCCCAATGGCCCTGGTTTTCAATTATTAAGGAATTCCCAATATTATTCTAGCATGTCCAAAGGTCAGTTGTCAATCTCCTCTCGGTGCAGCTGGTGAATCTGGGAATCTTGAGGCAATGTTACAACTGCCTCATGTACACAGACAACCCTCTCCTCCTCCGAACAAATTCCAACACATGTGAGAGATGCAACCATATAGCCAAACTGGAGGCTAAGCTCTCTCAACTCAGTACTGGCATAACCAGTCAGGAGGAGAAGGAAACCACACTCACTACAATTCCAGTCTCACATAGACCTACCACGACAGCAAACCAAACAAATAATCACACAAAAACATACTCGGAGGCTCTAAATAAAGATCTGCCGAAGCAGCAGAGACCTCCAAAGCAGACACCCAAGCAGCCGCTACCCCAAAACAAAACACGTGCAACACATATCTCACAAAGCCAGTGTGCCAAACAGTCACAGCCCTTAAGACTAAACAACACACCTGATACACTTGTAATAGGTGACTCTATCGTCAGGCACACTGACGTCCGCTCACCAGGCTGAACAAGGAGAGGGTCACGGTGAGCAGCCTGTCGGCACACTAGGATCCGCCACATAACACAAGCACTCAGGTCACTCCAAGGCAAGTACAAATATGACTCAGTCATTGTCCATGCTGGTGTGAATGACCTGAGACGTACCTCCCTGGACTACATGAAAAGAGACATAAAGGAGCTCTCTGAGCATGTAGCCCAGGCCGGTATGACCCTGACCTTGAGTAGCATCTTACCCTCACCAAGAATGATGCCACAATATGAAGACAAGATGATCAATTTCAACAATTGGCTTAAGTACTGGTGTCATTCAAAGGGGATCCAATGCCTGTCAGCTTGGGATGATATGCTCGACAAGCCACGATGCTTCGCTAGGGATGGCTTGCACCTGTCACCCTGGGCTTTCGGATATTGGCAAAGGCTCTTGCTACCCCATAGTGCCTTTTTAGGCAAGGCTCAAAAGACAAACCCACCTCCATAGGTATCACAAGGGATAAGAAACTAAGAGTAATGCTACTCAACGCCAGAAGTCTAAACCTCAAGATGCACTCGAAACTCTCCTTAGCATGGAGAACATCGATATCTGTGCAGTAACAGAAACCTGGTTCAGGGCTCCGAGAGCACCCCAGCACTACCAGGTTATACCTCATACCATGCTTTTGGCCCCAAAACTTGGACGAACCACAAAAGGAGGGGAGTATCGATATTCATCAAAGATACCCACACCTCCAGGTTGGTGGCAAAGCACGAAGCATCAGAGACTATCCATGTGCAACTAACAGTGGGTAAAACTGCCTTCCAGTTTATAGCCTGCTACAGACCACCCTCCCAAACCCAGGAACCCCACTCAGCCTTCCTGAGAACACTGGAAAATATGAAGGTCTCTCCAAACACCATTATATTGGGCGACTTCAACTACCCAAACATAGACTGGGAGCATTACTCTAGCTCCAACACCTAGCCCAAAGGTTCTAGAATTTATAAACTCAAATGCTATGGAACAACTTGTTACCACTCCCACAAGAAGGGAAAACATACTGGACCTGATCATCACCAACATGGGGACTCTATGCTCCAGACCAAAAGTGTATCCCTCACTGGTAAGATCAATCATAAATGAATCTCACTGGATATTCACATCCCGACCCCACCCACTGCCCAGAAAACCACAGTGAAGAACTCTAAAGCAAATTTCACACTCCTCAAAACTGAGGTGGAATCCTTCAAAGCCCCGGGCCTGTGGAAAATCTGCCCAGACCGCAGAATCCTTTATAAACGCATTCTATGAACACCTTCAGGAATGCATGGATCATCACAATCCCAAATAAAACCAAGACCCAATCCTCCAAAGGCAGGCGTCCTGTCTGGTGGACCCCAGCCATAAACAAACTATACAATAGAAGGAGGAAGCTACTAAATGATAGAGCAAAATCCCAAAAGGAAGGCATCACTGATCAGTATTAGCAAAAACTACGGGCACACATAAAATTGTCTAAGGCCAGCTTCGAGAGAAAAAAAAAAATTGCAAACCCCCGGACAAAAAATTTGGCTGTCTCATCATCAGACGTGATGATGATTCACCTCCTCTCTGCAGGCTGTCTCGTCATCCTTCCTGATGAGACCCACAGCTGTTGTATCATCTGCAAATCTGATGATATGGTTTGAGCTGTGCTTGCCAGTACAATCATGGGTTAATATGATAAAAAGCAGGGGGCTTAGGACACATCCCTGTGGGACTCCAGTGTTCAGGATGATGCTCTATGATGTATTCTTGCCTACGCACACTTTCTGGGGTCTGTCTATAAGAATGTCCAGAATCCAGTTGCATAGTGGAGTACTGATGCCCAGTTGAACCAGCTTTCTGATCATATTTTGTGGGATGACTGTATTGAAAGCTGAACGGAAGTTGGTGAAAAGTAGCCTCACATAGCTATTCTTATTTTCCAGGTGGTCCAGTGATAAGTACAATGACAAAAACATATTGTGGATGAGTATGGGACAGATCTCCTGGCTTCATGAATCTTTGTCTCTAGGTAGGCAGATCTATAATTTTTTCATGTGTCACATGAATAATCCCCTTCCTGTCACCGACAGGATATCCTTTGTACCATTACAAAGGTCAACGAGGAAGCAGGTCAATATGCAAACCAGTATGTTTTACTAGGAACAGAGTTTTAAATACTAAATGGTTTTATACAGTATGTTTTACTAGGGACAGAGTTTTAAATACTAAATGGTTTTATTTAAACAAAAACAGTAAGAGTCTATTTAATGTTAAAATAAATCAGCCTGTGATATGTACAGCAATAGGGATTATTCAGTTCTATAAGGTTTTGATTGTACCACCCACCCCTGATAAATTCTAGTTCATATGCCAATCCTTACTTCCTTTATTTTTTCAGCAATGTGTTAGAAATGGAAACGTGAAGGAAAAAGCAGTACCATATTTGCAAATAAACGTAGACAGAGAGAGAGAGAGAGAGGAAGAGAGAGATAAGAGAAAGAGAGAGAAAGATGTATTTATTTATTTTATTAATATTTTAACTGAGTTGGCCCAGTCCATTTACAGGAAGTATATGGGGTAGAAAACTCCCATAGTTTGAAAAAAGTGCAAAATCCAATATAACTGTATAAAATACAGTAAAAGCAAGAAAGTGATGAATACGTAAATAAAGCATAATAAAGAACATTAAGACAGTATCACAAATGTTTACAGATGTATACAGTAGTTATTTATCGAAAAAAGTAATCTAGTTTGCAAGCTAAATCAAGGATTCATGCTTTTGCTATCGTGTATAACTCTACAAAGGAAGTTAAGTAGTTTGTGCATAAAGTAGCCATCTGTGCATTTCTAGAAAATACAAAAAAGAGACACTATTGCTGAACTAAAAATACTGCTTTTATTCTTCATATATTTTGACAGACTGAGGATTGAAATAAAAGCTCTTAACTGAAATTCTGAAGTTGATCAAACTGTGTTAAGAAGTTGTCTGAAAGTGGTCTTTATCTCTTTGTGAATTTCTATTTACTGAATGCATCTTTGTCGAACAACTATTCAGCACACAAACTAATCGTTGAACTAAGTTTTCAGCAAAAACTTTCCTAGGGCAAAACAATGGCTGGCCACTATCTGGAATTTGCCTTTTCCCCACTTTAGTGCAGTCTCGGAGTTGGTATATTTAGTTGGGGGGTGTGGGAAATGTGGATGGCATAGCCCCCCACCTGTGTAGGTTTTAAGTTTTTTTTTATGATCGCTAGGGTGGACTACCATCGGTTTGCCCTAGGAAAGTTTTGTTCTGATGAGGGTTATTTAAGATTCCTGATAAGCAGAATACAGGACATGAGTTTTGTTAAGAGTAGAGCTTCTACTATTCAGACTTGGTTTCTACTGTCTTAAAAGATTTTATTCTGTGCAACTCACCCACTGTACAATTAGTACGTATTCTTTTAAAGCTGTGTTGATGAGCTGT
This sequence comes from Protopterus annectens, assembly GCF_019279795.1. Classification (NCBI taxonomy): domain Eukaryota; kingdom Metazoa; phylum Chordata; order Ceratodontiformes; family Protopteridae; genus Protopterus; species Protopterus annectens. The sequence continues at coordinate 483,716,330 of NC_056740.1, forward strand.
TTGATACAAAGGTCATGACTGATGATATTTCTAGGCATTTCCAGATGTCTTCTCACTCATCTGGAGTCGTTTTTTTCTCTTAACAGTATTTAGGCTAGTTGTGTCTGTGTGCTATCACGAGCTTGCTTATTAAAGTAGATGTCTTTAGTTTTGTCCTCATTCAAAATCGGCCTACTATGAGTAATCCATTTTTTTTGTGGAGGGGGGTTCTAACTCTGTTTGCAGTTCACATGCTAATTTATGAGGAGTGTCATAGTGAATTAGTGTGGTGTCGTGTTACTGGATTTGTTGTCCTCCCACCACTTGTAGATACAGCTAATTAGAATATAATGAGAGTAGGAGGAGCCTTACACTGAGTCTTTCAAAAACTCCTGTTTGTCTTGTATGTTCATAACAGTACATAGGTTCCTAGGTATATAGGCAAGTACTAGGCTAGCTGTCCTTGTGGACCATTTTAAGCCTATCCAATGTCTCTTATAAAGGTAGGTGAGAATCAAACCCTGTAATTTGTGTCTGTGATGTAAACACCTTAACCATTATGTTAACCTCCAGCCATAACTCCATTTTGTTCTTCCTGGCAGACAGTTTGTGAACCACTGTAGTATTGGTGAGCTACATGCATCTTCTTTTTTGAGCTGTGAGATCAGCGGCTTTGGAGAAATCAGGGAAGATGAGTGGTATTTAAAGGTCTTTAACTATGTTTGTGGACACGTATTCAATAAGCTTAATAATGTCTGTATGACTACTGCAACCGGTTCTGTAACTATGTTGTAGTTCTCCCATTTTATTATATTCTTCCCTTAAGTTACCACTTTCTCTTGTATATTAGCTAGATGACTACATATATGGGTAATAGTTTTCAGCTTTGTATGCGTCACCACTCATAAGATAGGCGGCTTTGGTTTTCTTCCATGTTTGTGGCACTATCCCTTCATCAATGCTTCTGTTTCTTAGTACAGATGTGGATGCTGTAGTAAAGGAATTCAGTCCATATCAAACAGGCTAGAGGGAGGCCATCTACAGATGCTAAGTCATGGGTTTTAATTAGGTTATGAAGCACATGGACATTAGGTTTAAAATCAAAACTCTTCTCTTAATTGGTGTTAGGGTGTATTCTTAATGAGAGTACATTTGGAAGGTTTTGTTTCAGTTAGACTAATTGTAGAAAACTATTGTATGAATTTGCTGTACCTATAAATGGTCTAAAGGAATTAGCGTATTACTCCAGCAAACAAACTAAAATAAATAAAATAAAAAAATAAATATGTATTGTTGTCTAATAAAGGTTCAGGCCTGTATGAATGGATGGACTCATGATGAATTATCGAACAAAACTCTGAAGTGCTTTTTATGGAATCAAAATCATCAGTATATAAACTAATCAAGCACAGTAAAAAAAGAAATCAAAATGATTTTTTTTTGGGGGGTGCTTGACCACATACCGGGGAACAAAAATGCATTAAAAAAGAGTAGAATTTGACCACATAACATCGTTCCATGTGTGTGTGTGTTGTGTATGTATATATATATATATATATATATATATATATATATATATACACACACACACACACACACATACATATAGCTATATATGTCCACATCTTGTGGAATTTGCCACTATTGGATTGAATGTGACCGTAAATGGGCTTCTACCTAGTCAGAAATAAATAAAGAGTAAAAAGTCATAGACATCAGGAAGCCATGTAGCTGAAACATTTGATGCCCTTGAGGGGTCATATGCATATATCTTTGGACCTGTATAACAGGAGGCTTAAGGTAACGTACAGTGAAAAATCTTGCTTGACTGGGTTTTTCTTGTAGTTTGTATATATTTATGTATATATATATATATATTTATATATATATATATATATATATATATATATATATATATATATGCATTAGTTATATTCTGTGATCAAAATCTTGTAAATTATTTTCATGGTCAGTTTTGATCAGTTCTCTAATTTGGAAACAAGCTTAAAAATAGATAGGCATTGTATTCAAAGTACAGGTATTTGTTTTTTTTTTCCTTTAGATTTGTGTACTTATATGGGATAGTATGATTGCATGTAGGGCAGCGCAGTGGTGCAGTGGTTAACGCTGTCACCTCACAGAAAGAGGTTTTCCGGTTCTATTCTCGGCTGGGGTGCCTTCTGTGTGGAGTTTGCATGTTCTCCCTACGTTCGCGTGGGTTTCCTCTGGGTACTCCGGTTTCCTTCCACATTCTAAAAACATGCATCTGGAGCATTTCCCCCGGGCCTCCACTGAAAACAGGATCTGTGGAACCTAGTCGGACTTTCCCGGTCAACAAATGTAAAATAAAATAAATGTAATGTAACTGTATGTAAACTATCTAATGTAATATGTTATATGTACATGGAACTTTTCTCCCTGGGCCTCCGCTGAAAAAGGACATGTGTCCAGTTGGACTTTCCCAGTTAACAAATGTAAAATAAATAAATAAATAAAATAATAGTATACGTTTTGGTAGGTTATGCTTTAGCTTTAGAAAGAGATGCATGGACTGAAGCAGAATTATTCCTGGACTAACTCTTTAGAGCATGCAAAGAGGGCAAAAATACCCTTAAAAGTGTCACGTTTTCAGCAAAACCTGGTTTACATGTTTTGCCCTTGTCTGAGCAGTGAAGGGCTGTCCCTTTACAGATCCCAAGTGAATGATCTTAGTCTTTGTTTTACAAACAAACGTTTGGCTGAGATTTAATGTGAAACTGGATTAAGTGATGAAAGAAATGCCAGGAGTTTGCAGGGCAGCGACGGTGATTATACAGAAACGCACAGTTAGAGCTTTGTGCTGCTTGAGATTCACAAAATGCAGCTGCCCTGTATTGTTGATGTTCTGTGACAAAAGCATATCTTGTACTGAGCAGAGCATTAGTGACTAAGGCAAGGCCATAAAGTCCTTCACAAAATACACACACAGGCAGTCACAGTCAGATACTCACAGAGACCCACATGCACACACACACACACACACACACACACACACACACACACACACACACACACACACACACACACACACACACATGCAGAAACATACACACACATAAGCAAACATACACACGCATGCATACACACACAGACGCACATGCATAGACACACAGACATGCATGCAGACATACACATGCACATTCGTGCACACTCATGAGCACCAGAGAAGCATGCAGTCACACAAATGCATACACATATACACAGACCCTAGCATGTGTTCATATATAGACATGCACACACACACACACACACACACACACACACACACACACACACACACACACACACACACACACACACAGACACACACACATACACATGCATACACACACAGACACTAGCATGCATGCATATGTAGACACACACACTCACACACACACACACACACACACACACACACACACACACACACACACACACACACACACACACACACACACACACACACACACACACACACACACACACACACACACACACACACACACACGTGCACAACAGAAAAACTACAGAAAAAGTACAGGCTGTCATACATTTGTTAAGTAAGTGTTCCTGAAAATATTTTAGTTTATTTGCAGAATCTAACCTTGTATGTGACTGAACATTAAGCAAGCACAGCAGAGTATCATTTCTGTCTCAGGAGTTTTAATAATATATGTCACCTCTCTGATGCCTCAATGATATGATGTAGTTTCCAGCAATGTTTTACTGGTTTAATCCCCTGGTAGTTTTGCCTGGGCGTGACCTGAGTGATTGACATGCCAAATGTCCATGATGTCATATGCAAATGACGCAGGATTGACATGCCATGCAGATTTGCTTCACTGCCCACATAAATATTCATCGAGGGGACAGTACAATTACCTATTGTATGTAGTATTTTTTCATTTTTGCAGGGGGGCTGTTCCCCCATGCAAAATCCTCACATGGGGAGCTGGCTTCCCCCTCCAAATTATGGATCTATATCAGAAGACCGAATGGAAAAAATATCGAATGGCAAAACAGCGAAAAGACCGGACCTCGAAGTGCTGTTTGCCAGATCGTGGTACAGTGAAGATTGGAATATTTGCCCTTTCCTCACTGTAGTGTGATCTCGGAGTTGGTATATATATTTAGTGGGAGGTGTGGGGGGCACAGCCCCCCACAATAGCAAGTTCGAAGTCTGGTCTTTTCGCTGTTTTGCTGTTTGATATTTTTTCCATTTGGTCTTCTGATATAGACCCCCAAATTATATATTCCAACTCCGAGATCGCACTACTTTGACTAAAAGGGTTACTTGCATGCATCAT